>NC_051334.1:118438836-118440876 GCF_015220235.1 Choloepus didactylus | reverse complement strand
TTGTTCACAGGGAAATGTACAGAGAATTATTATGCGTTCGAGGATTATGATGTGTGCAACCTGCTCTGAAATGTTCAGAAAATAGACAGATAGATAGATAGATAGGCAGAGACAGACGACAGATGGACGGCGGCAGGCAGGCAGGCAGGCAGGCAGGCAATGATATGGCAAAGGCAGCAAAAGGTCAAAATTCCCTCCCGGTAACATGGGGGGACAGGAGAGAAAGTGATTGGGAGGCGAGTCTCAACTGGTCAGAGAGCCCTTGAAAGGGGATTCTGATGATCCATTACACAAACACACACCCTACATACCCCCTGAAAAAGCTGACAGCAAGACGATGAGGATACTGAAGAAAAGGACCACACGGTCACCAAGGCATGGATGTCGGCGTGGGCAACCGAGAATGTGGAAGGCGATGACAATGGGTGGTGGAACCAGAACGGAAGGCTGGGAAAGGTAAGAACCCCAGGCTGCCTCTGGAGCCAGTGGAGAAGATCCCGGCAACACATCCGAGAGGGGCCGGGGCCGCGTCCGCCCCTGGCCCAGTGAGCCGGCCGCCCTCCTCCACTGGCGCCCTTCTCCTTGGAGAGCCCGTCACAGGTGAGTGGAGGCTCGGCCCTTCTCTAGCATGTTCAGATTCACAGTCCTTCTTGATTATGTTTTTTTCTTTGGCTGTGCAGGTGTTTGTTTCACTCGCTCACAATGGTTGTTGGCCAAATTTTTTTTTAAACGTAATTTTATTGAGATAGATTCACACAAACACCATCCATCCAAAGTATAAATCAGTGGTTCACAGTATCATCACATACTTGTGTATTCATCACCATGATCACCTGGCATTACTCCAAAAAAGAAATAAAAAGAAAAAAGAAGACCCCAAACATACCCCTCACGCACACACCCCTACCACTAATATTGACTCTACCCAATTTTAAGACTTTCAATAGAGGTAGGTTAACTAAGACAGTGCAGTATTGTCAGATAGATATATAGGTTGGTGGAACAGAACAAAACATCCAGAAGTAGATTCATACAAACACGGGCAACTTTTTTTTTTTTGGCTATATAGTTATACAATCATTATCAAAGATTAAGGCTACTGGATTACAGTTCAGCAACTTCAGGTATTTTCTTCTGGCTATTCTAAAGCACCAGACACTAAAAAGAAATCTATATAATGAGTCAGTATTTGCAGTCATTTATTAAATTCAATTTCTCAGTTATACCTTCTCCCTTTCATTTCACCGTTCTCTCAGTCTTCATGGATATCTGGGCAATGACCATTTTAACTTCTTCGTGCTGGAAAGGGGTGTTGACTTTATGGGGTAGAGGCTTGAAACTGGTTGGTGTTCTTGGAGAGACTGGTGCCTCTGGGTTTCAGGGCTTATCCGGCGTGGGATCAATCTGGAGGCCTTAAATTTCTGAAAAAAAAACTTACTAAGAAAAATTTTTATAGAGGCTTAGATAGAGCCCAGGGCACTCCCTAGGGTTTTTGGGAATAGTGTTGGTTGGGGCTTGACATACTGTGGTAGTTTACAATTTCTGGCTAAAGCTTTGTAAGAATAACCTCCAGAATGACTTCTCAGCTCCATTTGAGATCTGTCAGGCACTGAAACTTTATTTTGTTTCATTTCTTTCCCCTTTTTCAAGAAGGCTTTCTCAGTCCCACAATGCCAGGGCCAGGCTCATCCCTGGGAGTCATGTCTCATGTTGCCAGGGAGATTTACACCCCTGGGAGTCATGTCCCATATAAGGGGTGTGTGGAGAGTTTATTTGCAGAGTGGGCTTAAAGAGAAGCACTGACCATATCTTGCTTTTAATATTTGATGCTCCTTTCATGGATCTCTCCTGACATGGTTTCAAATAGATTTTTATGTTATTCATCTGTAATGACTGATGGGAGAAGGGGCAGCTGGCCAGTCATTGGCCAAATGCCCTTCAATAGATAACTTTCCAGTCAAGCCATCTCATCTCTCAGGGAACATTCGCAAATTCCCTCCTTCATTATGTGGTATTTGCACTGTGACACCATTGTGCTGT
>NC_051334.1:118266330-118416087 GCF_015220235.1 Choloepus didactylus | reverse complement strand
GACAGAGTTTATGGAAATGAAATGCACAATAGAAGAGATGAAAAACACAATGGAGACATACAACAGCAGACTTAGAGAGGCAGAAAAAGAGATCAATGAGATGAAGGACAGGACATCTGAAATCCTGGACACAAAGGAGCAGATAGGGAAAATAAAGGAAAAATATGAGCAGGGTCTCAGGGAACTGAAGGACAACATGAAGTGCATGAATATATGTGTTATAGGTTTCCCAGAAGGAGAAGGGAAGGGAAAAGTGGAAGAGGGAATAATAGGGGAAATAATCAATGAAAATTTTGCAACTCTTATGAAAAACATAAAATTACAGGTCCAAGAAACACAGCTTACCCCAAACAGAATTGATCCAAATAGACCTACTCCAAGACACTTACTAACCAGATTTTCAAATGTCACAGACAAAGAGAGAATTCTGAAAGCAGAAAGAGAAAAGCAATCCATCACATACAAGGGAAGCTCAATAAGATGAAGTGCAGATCTCTTAGAAGAAACTATGGAGGGAAGAAGGCAGTGGTATGACATAGACAAGATATTGAAAGAAAAAACTGGCAACCAAGAATCCTATATCCAGCAAAACTGACCTTCAAAATGAGGGAGAATTTAAAATATTTACAGGTAGACACTGAGAGAGTTTGTCAACATGAGACTTTTTCTACAGGAAATACTAAAAGGAGTGCTACAGTTAGATAGGAAAAGACAGGAGAGGGATGTTTGGAGAGGAGTGTAGAAATGAAGATATTGGGAGGTGGAAGGAGGTTGGAGATTGATGTTGAGGGTGTATAGAGTGTTCTGGAGGATTGATTGTGTAGATCTAGAAATGGATAGCACAGTAGTGTGTGATGGTAGCACAATATTGTGGGTACACTGAAAGAGGATGAGTGTGAGTACAGTTCAGAGAGTTTTGGGCATCTGAGTGAAGCCAGGGAGAAGGATGGAGGATAAAGACTGGGACTGTATAGCTTGGTGAAATCTAGAGTGGTCAATGAATGTGATTAAATATGCAAATATAAGAATGCATTTGTAGGAGGGAGCAGCAAGAATGGATGAATTTTGTGAGGTAAGCAATGAAGTGAATGGACCATGGGGACAGTACATTGTGAAATAAACCAGAAATGAAAAGACAAACATTATAATGCCTTACTAATGTGGACTAATAATGTGTAAACTCTGAGAATTAAATCTGGGAGCATGGATTACAAAGGAAAGGCCATGTAAATGTTTCCAGATTGTAAGCCCTTACAGCAGTCACATTTATTCATGAGTTGTAACAATCATTTCTAAATTTTGAGATTCTGAGCTGTTTGTGTGTGACATGGTCAGTCCCTGCATCTTTGGGAGTCTGTGTGGCAACTGGGACTCAGAGCCAGCTGTGAGTATTGGCATCACCTCATGAATCAACTGAAAAAGCTGAAAAGGAGATCAGACTTCTATTGGAGATATGAATGACATGGACTTGATTGAGATGGGGGCAGAGCAGACTAAAAGGTAGAGGGTGATATTAACCATATTTTAAACCTTTGGCTCCTGTGTGGGAACAAAGGAAGAGATGGTTATGTGGTTATGTGGTGCAAAATCTGTATTTTCTGTAGCACACTATATAATTTAATTTGTATTGTCAGTTTACTGAAACGCCATAATTACATGGAACCTTGACTAGGGACTGAGACCTTTTTGGTTTGTACAGGTTACATGAAGCCCCAGTACAACCCAGAGTAATTTGGGCAGAAAAAAAATATTTGCAAAGCCCCCTAGAGGGACTGTGGGAAAATGTGGAAATATTAAACTTTCCCAGCTGGGGAATTCCTGATATTCTCCCAAGCATTGGGGATCACCAGCTTAGTAGGTTGAGCCCTCAGTCTTGGGGCTTGCCCTTATGAAGCCTGTTACCACAAAGGAGAGGCTAATCCTACTCAGAATTGTGTCTAAGTCATCCCCAGAGGGCCTCTTTTATTGTTCAGATGTGGCCTCTCTCTCTAAGCCAACTTTGCAGGTAAACTCACTGCCTTCCCCCTTAAGTGGGACATGACTCCCAGGGGTATAAATCTCCCTGGCAGTGTGGAATGTAACTCCTGGGGATGATCCTGTTACTTGCATCATGTGAAAGTCTTCTGGACCAAAAGGGGGAAGAGAATTGAAACAAAATAAAGTTTCAGTGGCTGAGAGATTAAATCTCTCAACAGGTCATTCTGGTGGTAACTCTTTGGCATTATATAAATATCCCTTTCTGGTTTTTAGTTTATTAGAATAGTTAGAAATAAATATCTGAAACTGTTGAGTTACCACCCAGTATCCTTGACTCTTTTTTTTTTTTCATTTTTATTGAGATTGTTCAGATACCATACAATTATCCAAAGATCCAAAGTGTACAATCACTTGCCCCTGGGTACCCTCATACAGCTGTGCATCCATCACACTTAATTTTTGTTCAATTTTTAGAAACTTTTCATTACTCCAGACAAGAAATAAAGTGAAAGATGAAAAAAGAAAAAAAGAAAAGGAAACTCTAATCCTCCCCTATCCCTAACCAACCCCCCTCAATTGTTGACTTGTAGTATTGGTATAGTACATTTGTTACTGTTTATGAAAAAATGTTGAAATACTACTAACTGTAGTATATAGTTTGTAATAGGTATATAGTTCTTCCCTATATGCCCCTCTATTATTAACTTCTAATTGTATTGTCATACATTTGTTCCGGTTCATGGAAGTGATTTCTAGTATTTGTACAGTTGATCATGGACATTGCCCACCATAGGATTCAGTTTTATACATTCCCATCTTTTGACCTCCAACTTTCCTTCTGGTGACATAGATGACTGAGCTTCCCCTTTCCACCTCATTCACACACCATTCAGCACTGTTAGTTATTCTCACATCTTGCTACCAACACCCCTGTTCATTTCCAAACATTTAAGTTCATCTTAATTGAACATTCTGCTCATACTAAGCAACCACTCCCCATTCTTAAGCCTCGTCCTATATCTTGGTACCTTATATTTCATGTCTATGAGTTTACATATTATAACTAGTTCCTATCAGTGAGACCCTGCAATAATTGTCCTTATGTGTCTGGCTTATTTCACTCAGTATACTGCCCTCAAGGTTTTGTCATCAACCCATTTTTTTTTTAAATATGGTTTTGTTCACTCACCATACATTCCATCCCAAGTAAATAATCGATGGTTCTCTGCATGGTCATACATTTATGTGTTCACCACCTTCACCACTATCTATATAAGGGCATCTGCATTTTTTCCACAAGGCAGGAGGGAGAGTCAAAGAAGGTAAAGAGGCAAAAGAAAGAGGAAAAAAAATGACAGCTAGGAAGCAGCAAAAGGAAAAATAACCTTAAATCAAAGTAGAATAAAGAATCAGACAATACCACCAATGTCAAGTGTCTAACATGCCTCCCCTATCCCCCCCTCTTATCTGCATTTACCTTGGTATATCACCTTTGTTACATTAAAGGAAGCATAATACAATGATTCTATTAGTTACAGTCTCTAGTTTATGCTGATTACATCCCTCCCCCAATGCCTCCCCATTTTTAACACCTTGCAAGGTTGACAGTTGCTTGTTCTCCCTCGTAAAAGAACATATTTGTACATTTTATCACAATTGTTGAATACTCTAGATTTCACCAAGTTACACAGTCCCAGTCTTTATCTTTCCTCCTTTCTTGTGGTGTCTCACATGCTCCCCACCTTCCACTCTCAACCGTATTCATAGTTACCTTTGTTCAGTGTACTTACATTGTTGTGCTACCATCTCCCAAAATTGTGTTCCAAACCACGCACTTCTGTCTTCTATCACCCTGTAGTGCTCCCTTTAGTATTTCCTGTAGGGCAGGTGTCTTGTTCACAAAGTCTCTCATTGTCTGTTTGTCAGAAAATATTTTGAGCTCCCCCTCATATTTGAAGGACAGCTTTGCTGGATATAGGATTCTTGGTTGGCGGTTTTTCTCTTTCAGTATCTTAAATATATCACACCACTTCCTTCTTGCCTCCATGGTTTCTGCTGAGAGATCCGCACATAGTCTTATTAAGCTTCCTTTGTATGTAATGGATCGCTTTTCTCTTGCTGCTTTCAGGATTCTCTCTCTGTCTTTGACATTTGATAATCTGATTATTAAGCATCTTGGCATAGGCCTATTCAGATCTCTTCTGTTTGGAGTACGCTGCGCTTCTTGGATCTGTAATTTTATGTCTTTCATAAGAGATGAGAAATTTTCATTAATTATTTCCTCTGTTATTGCTTCTGCCCCCTTCCCCTTCTCTTCTCCTTCTGGGACACCAATGATACATTATTGTACTTTGTTTCATCCTTGAGTTCCTGGAGACGTTGCTCATATTTTTTCATTCTTTTCTCCATCTGCTCCTTTGCATGTAGGCTTTCAGGTGTTTTGTTCTCCAGTTCCTGAGTGTTTTCTTCTGTCTCTTGAGATCTGCTGTTGTATGTTTCCATCGTGTCTTTCATCTCTTGTGTTGTGCCTTTCATTTCCATAGATTCTACTAGTTGTTTTTTTGAACTTTTGATTTCTGCCGTATATATGCCCAGTGTTTCCTTTACAGCCTCTATCTCTTTTGCAATATCTTCTCTAAACTTTTTGAATTGATTTAGCATTAGTTGTTTAAATTCCTGTATCTCAGTTGAAGTGTACATTTGTTCTTTTGACTGGGCCATAACTTTGTTTTTCTTAGTGCAGGTTGTAATTTTCTGTTGTCTAGGCATGGTTTCCTTGGTTATCCAAATCAGGTTTTCCCAGACCAGAACAGACTCAGGTCCCAGAGGGAAGAAATATTCAGTATCTGGTTTCCCTGTGGGTGTGTCTTAGAAAATTGCTCCACCCTTTGATGCCTCAAGTCACTGTGCTTTTCTGCCCAGCAGGTGATGCCTGTTAGCCTATAATTCTTGACTGGTGTGAGGAGGTATGGCCGTGTTCCCCCAGGCTCTGGGGTCTGGTTCTGAATGGAAAGGGCCCCACCCCTTTCCTCCTAGAGAAGACAGACCCCCCAGGTGGAGGCCATTAGCATTTCAATGGTCTCACTCTGCTTGTGCTGTCTCCACCCTTCCCTGAGTCACAGCCCTGGAAACTGAAAAAGACTGGGGCTTTCTCCACTGAGAGATTTTATGCTGTGTTCTTGGGCATTCCCTCCAATTCAGGTTGGTGTATGATGAGTGGATGGTCTCATTTGTCCCCCCGCAGTTATTCTGGATTATTTACTAGTTGTTTCTGGTTTTTTGTAGTTGTTCCAGGGGGACTACTTAGCTTCCACTCTTCTCTATGCTGCCATCTTGCCCCGCCTCCTCCAGTATCCTTGATTCTTGAAGGAGATCATATAACTAGATAGCTTATATGGTGTGACCATGTGATTGTGAAAACCATATGGTTCACACTCCCTTTACCCAGTATATGGACAAATGAGTAGAAAAATGAGAACAAAAAGTAAATGAATATGGAGGTGGAGGATATGGGATATTTGGGGTGTTCTTTTTACTTTTATTTTTATTCTCATTTTTATTTTTTGGAGTAATGAAAATGTTCAAAAATTGATTGTGGTGATGGATGCACAACTATATGATGACACTGTGAACAATTGTTTACACTTTGGATGATTGTATGGTGTGTAAATATATTTCAATTAAAAAATTTTTTTAAATAAATGATGGAGCAGGGGTATGGGAGGTTTTGAATGTTCTCTTTTGCATTTATTTTTATTCTCATTTTCATTTTTATTTTTGGAGGAATGAAAATGTTCAAAAATTGTGGTGCTGAATGCACAACTATATGATGAAACTGTGAACAATTTTTGTATACTTTGAATGACTATATGGTATCTGAATATATTTCAAAAAAAATTTTAAAAACAATCCTCAAAAAAATGCTTGAAAATATAACCCAGCAGCACATTTAAAAATTATACAACATGACCAATTGGGTTTTGTTTCAGGTACGCAAAGCAGGTGCAATGCAAGAAAATCAATTAGTGTAACACACCATATCAATAAATCAAAGAGGAAAAACCATATGATCATGTCAATCAATGCAGAAAAGACATTTGACAAAATTCAACATCCTTTCTTGATGAAAACAATTCAGAGGATAGGAATAGAAGGAAACTTCCCCAACATGATAAAGGGAATATATGAAAATCCCACACTTAACATAAAACTCAGTGAGGATAGACTGAAAGCTCTCCCTCTAAGATCAGGAACAAGACAAGGATGCCCACTGTAACCATTGTTATTCAACATTGTGCTGGAAGTTCTAGCTAGAGCAATTAAGAAAGAAAAAGAAATAAAACACCTCCAAATTGGAAAGGAAGAAGTACAACTTTCACTGTTTGCAGATGACATAATCCTACATGTAGAAAATCCTGAAAAATCTACAGCAAAACTACTAAAGCTAATAAAAAAGTTCAACAAAGTGGCACATTACAAGATCAACATGCAAAAATCAGTGTTGTTTCTATACACTAGTAATGAACAACCTGAGAAGAAAATCAAGGAAAAAAATTCCATTTACTATAGCAACCAAAAGAGTGAAATACTTAGGAATAAACTTAAACAAGGACATAAAAGACCTATACACAGAAAACTACAAAAAAAATTGCTAAAAAAACTCAAAGAAGACCTAAATAAATGGAAGGACATACTGTGTTCATGGATTGGAATAATGAATTTAGATATGATGTCAATTCTACCCAAAGTCATTCATAGGTTCAATGCCATACCAAGTAAAATCCCAACAACTTACTTCACAGGAATAGAAAAACCAATAATCAAATTTATTTGGAATGGCAGGGTTCCTCCAATAGCTAAAACTATCTTGAGAAAGAAAAATGAAGTAAGAGGTCTCATTCTACCTGATTTTAAAGCATATTACAATACAGTGGTCAAAATAGCATGGTACTGGCATAGAGACAGATATACTTACCAATGGAATAGAATTGAGTATTCAGAAATAGACCCTCTCATCTATGGACAATTGGTTTTTGATAGCGCAGCAAAGTCCACTCAACTGGGACAGAGAAGCCTCTTCAACAAATGGTTCTTGGAGAACTGGATGTCCATATCAAAAGAATTAAAGAGGACCTCTATCTCACACCTTATACAAAAATTAACTCAAAATGGATTAAAAACTTAAATATTAGAGTTAATATAAAACTTTCTTTTTTAAGAATATAAAACTCTTATAAGAAAAATGTAGGGAAACATCTTAAAGACAGCATGGTAGCAGTTGGTTTCCTAGTCTTACACTCTAAACACAAGGAATGAAAGAAAAATAAATACTTCTGCACATCAAAGGAATTTGTCAATAAAGGAAATAGGCAGCCTATGCGATGGGAGACATTATTTAGAAACCACATATCAGACAAGGGTTTATATATTGGAGCACTCAACCCAGCATTTGGAGAGGAAAGGGCTGCTGCAAAGGCCCTTAGGAAGTGTTAGACTCCGGCTCTTTCAAGCCCCAAGGATGTAACATTGTTCTGTTAATGACTCTCAGACTGTGAAATCTAATGGAGTTTGTCCTGCAGGTTTTAGGAACTGTTTTCGTCCTGTGAACTGTTTTCCTTTCAGTTTCTCCTTAGGGCGATGGGAATGTTTATCCTATGAATGCCCCTCCTTTGTATGTTGGAAGCACATAACTTGTTCTAAGTTTACAGGTCCACAGTCAGAGGGGAATTTTGCTTTTGGACAGACCACACCTGTAACTGATTTAATGGGATCTTGTACTTAACTATTGTTATGGAAATGATTTAAGTTTTTGTGATATTGTGATGGGATGAATGTATTTTGTATATGGAAAGATCATGTCATGTTGGGGCCCAGGGGGTGGAATGTGCCCATCTGAATGTATTATGTCCCCCAAAACACCATTTTCTTTGATGTAATCTTGTGTGGGCAGACATATCAGTGTTGATCGGATTGTAATTCTTTGAGTGTTTCTGTGGGGATGTGCCCCACCCAGCTGTGGGTAATGACTCTGATTGGATAATTTCCATGGTGGTATTACCCCACCCATTCAGGGTGGGTCTAAATTAAATCACTGGAGCCATGTAAATGAGCTGACAAACAGAAGGAACTCAATGCAGCTGTGAGTGACATTTTGAAGAGGAGCTATAGCCAAAAGGGACGCTTTGAAGAACACACTGGAACTGAGAGAGGAGCTTCAGCTTACAGAGACATTTTGGAGATGGCCTTTGAAAGCAAACTTTTGCTCCAGAGAAGCTAAGAGAGGACAAATGCCCCAAGTGCAACTAAGAGTGGCATTTTTGAAGAGCTGAAGCCTAGAGAGTAACATCCTGGGAGAAAGCCATTTTGAAACCAGAACTTGGAGCAGGCGCTGGCCATGTGCCTTCCCAGCTAACAGAGGTTTTCCGGACACCACTGGCCATCCTCCAGTGAAGGTACCTGATTGCTGCTGTGTTACCTTGTACACTTTTATGGCCTTAAGACTGTAACTCTGTAACCAAATAAACCCCTTTATAAAAGCCAATCCATTTTTGGTGTTTTGCATTCTGGCAGCATTAGCAAACCAGAACAGATATGTTACAACTCAACAACAAAAAGATAAACAACCCAATTGAAAAACTGGCCAAAGACATGGATAGACACTTTTCAAAAGAGGAAATATAATGGCTCATACACATATGAAAAGATGCTCAACTGCTTCTTTCTTTAATATTTTATTAATGAGCACTTTCATTTTTAGAAAAATAGTAGTCTTTATTCTAAATAAAATATACCAGTAGCTAAGTATTTTATTACCTTTTCCCACAAGAAAATAAAGGATCAGAGAAGTTAGAGAAGTTGCTCAAAATTTAGTTACTAGACATTAGAGCAAGGATTTGGCCCCAAGTCTGACTGACTTCAGAGGCCACCCCTCTTTCCAGGGTATCCATCATGTCACTGATAAGAGAAGATTGAGGCTCAGAGAGTTGCCCAAATCTCATGCCATATTATTCCCTCTTTTTCTATAACCATTCAGCTTCCAAAGCCATCTTGTGATCACATTATTTTTGTTTCCTGTTTTTAGACTTGTTTAAAGACTTTCATTTTAAAAAATTTCTGACTTACAAGAAATTGCAAATAGAGAATTCTCATATGTACTTCACCCATATTTTCCAAATGTTAGCATCTCTCATAACCACAGAAAAATTACCAGAATCAGAAAATTATCATTGATACATACCTCTTTAGGGACCTTCAGGATTTATATCCAATTAAAAACTTGGCTATATAGCACAATGGATAAGGGCAGAAATTCTGTCCCCAGTCAGACCATCCTCTTATTAGCTAATTGTATGATCTTTGATAGTCTATGTAACCTCTCTAAGATTAGGCTTCCAGTTCTATAAAATAGAAATATTAAAAGCACTTACTTGACTGAGCTACTGTAAAGATTAAATTAGATAACATATGTAAGCACTCAAAAAAATTTTTGTTACTATTGCTGTTATAACAATCTCCCTGTTTCAGCCTAGTCACTGGCATCCAGGGAAGGGTCCCATCCTCTCCAGAGGATAGCAGCCACTAACGTATAAAAGGCCACCCTCATACCCTGAAACCCACTTGGTGCCACTATTCACACTATAAGGGATCACAGAACACTTAGCATTGCAACTCTGAGGGAGGGTCCAACCATAAAACCCTGATTCTAATCTCCTTGACTCAAACATGCCCCCATCCACCCTCCCCTTCAATCTGGGAAAAGTAAGAGTTTTATATTTAATGTGACTGCTTGTTCCAGAAGGGCTCCTTATGGGAAGAGATCCCCTTGGGGACTCTTAACTAAGGAGAAGCCTCAGTCTTCCAAAGGCAGAGTAAAAAGGGAGGGAGAAAAAAGATGGACAGCACAAAAGTGGGAGAGGTGAGAGGAAAGGGGGAGTGGGAAGCAGGAGTGACCACAACAGCAAACAGAAATGCACCTGACCAGGGGTTCCTTACCACCCTTGGTCATCACATTTTAAAATTATGGTGCCCTGAATGGAGTATAACAGTCCAGGTTTAATGCCATCAATTCCTCATGGGTTCCAGATGCTGGGCTCCAATTTAGCCCTTGTGTGCCTTAGCTTCTTCAGCAAAGCCTCGTACTAATTTAAAGCCACATTGCAAATACAGTCAACTAAAATTCCCATATCTTACTCACTCATGGGTACTGCTACCTAGTCAGAACTCTCCCAGTTTTTCCATATTGCAATAGTTTTTCAGTCTAAAGTCAGATATTCACCTTTGATCCCATCTGTTTGTTTTAAAGATAGGTCTAGCATACCAAATTCAAGATTATTTAGATATTTGATCCTGTCATTTTTTTATAGTGCTTTTCCTAGTTTTGAGTCATTTGCCTATATGAAAGCATGCCATTGATTGAGAAAGATAAAGAAGATTGCATACATACTCTCTTGGGTATCAAGACCTAACTAGGAATATAAATACAAGGAAGGGAAGAAAAGTTGAGGGTCAGAAATCATTCTGAAGTTAGAAGTAATCACAATCTTACTAGTTATCACTTGTAAATCCATGCTTCAGCCTGCCTATTCCAGAGACACCTTTTAGAGAACAACCTCATACTTGGATGGCTCTGATATTCCATATCCTAAACTGTATTTGTAGAACACTTCCATTATAATACTTCATATTCTTCAGGAACTATAGGTACAAAATTCCTATAATATTCACCTAAATATTCCCTTTACTTCTCAAGATTTTGCAGGGAACTTGTGCTTTTAGTAAGTAGCAGTTTCCCAGCCTGGTTCAGAAGGAGAGAATATATCTGTACTGGACTTCACTTCCTGGCTCTCATTGCTTGACTTAATATATGTCTAACAGGGCCTGATTATTTAATAATCATTCTGCCACTAACTATAGCAGTTTTACACCTATAAGAATAAATTCCATCATTTTCAAAGTCATGAATAACCATTTGGAACAGGAAGAGCCTAAAGACAGGGCCCACTAGTGCTACACTAGAGACTTCACCCCAGAATGTTTGACAGGGAGAGTTAGCAGTAATTTTCGTGTAGTGATTCATCAGGCCAAGAGTCAACTCAACTCTCCTTTCATCCATATTTCACCATCTTATAGAGTAGGACACCATCAGATACTATGCAAGTGTTTTGTTTTAATGAACGTTTACTTATTCAACAAAAGCATCATTCTTTTAGAAAGATTATTTTTACAGTGTACTGAGGTATGTTCTAAATTTTCATTGCTCAAATTTTTCTACAGGTTCACAAATCTGTTTTATATTCCAGTGTAAAATTTTATTAGGGGCTGGAATCTAGCTTTTAAAATTGGTGAAACAAGGATAATGTGAAATATATGCCAACTTCAGTTTCTTTATGACTACTCTGATTTTTCTCATTTCCCATGCACTACATACCCAAGAGCAAACTGAAAAAAAAAACAAGTGAGGACAGTGTAATCTGGTGAAACGTGGGTATCATGAGTTCTAATCTTTGGTTTGTCACCATAGTGCCATGAAACTTTTGGAAAGTCACTTCATCCCTTTAGGTGTCACTGCCCTCATCTATAAAATAAGGGAATTTGTCTGCAGCTGCTGTGATATATTAGGATTCTAAGTAGACCTATGAGTACAGATAATCACCACTCTCCACATCCTTTTGCTTTTTATCACTTCAATAATGGCAATGTCAGCAGATGCTGCTTAAATTTGATGTGGAGGGAAAGGAAAGAAGAAATAGTGGCTGGGTATAGGTATGTTTTTACTTAGAGTGGTCTCTTCAGATGCCTGGGCACATGTGCTGCAGACATCTGTAAGTTGCTTGCTTAGTCATTACCTTAGTACACCTGGAAGGGGGCTGCCTTTGACTAAGACACCTTCTGTTGAAATGGAGTCTTGCTTTCCTTTTCACACTAATTTAATCTTTATATGATATTAAAAATGTGATTTCCTGTCTCCCTGAAGATGCTTTCACCAGACCTCTGCATACTGCCACTCATGTCTGGTGATGGTTCACCACTGATCAATGAGTCCCCAGCATTCTGAAGAGATAGATATAGGAACACATTTAGGATCAAGCATCAAGGACTCACTGCTTATTTTCTTTAGCTCTCTGGTCTTGTGGACTCCTGAGATTGTTGCATCATGAGGTCCTGCATGGCTGAGGACCCATTGGCTGGTTTCCATCTTGTTTGACTTAGCTCAATTTAAGTTAATGAGTTTTGTCTTCGGTATATTTTATTCCTACTACCTGGTAAAGTGGATAATCAGAGAGTCAGGTATTGGCTGAAAGGCAATTAAAATCTATTTGCTCTTGGTAGCCATCTCCAACTAAAAGGCCTGTGTTCCAACAAACACAAAACTGAATAACAATCTAATGTGCTAACATAATCAATATTTAATTATATGTCTTTGATTATCTCCACTAAACATGAGTCTGCCCACTTGATGTAGGCATGGACCATTGCACCTAATGTTAAGTTAAGAAGTTTAAAATCAAAAGTTATACATCAATTGTGGGTGACTGAATGTGTATGTTTCTGAGAGACTTCCCCCTTGTTCTGGTTTGCTAATGCTGCCATTAGGCAAAATAACAGAAATGGATTGACTTTTATAAAGGGGGTTTATTTGGTTACAAAGTTATAGTCTTAAGGCCATAAAGTGTCCAAGGGAAGATATCAAAATAGGATACCTTCACTGGACAAAAGTCATTGGTGTCCAGAAAACCTCTGTTAGCTGGGAAGGTACATGGCTGGTGTCTGCTTTCTCCCAGGTTGCATTTCAAAATGGTGTTCTCTAAAATGTCAGCATGAGCTTTCAATGGCTTTCTTCAAAATGTGTCTCTCAGCTGCAGTTTCTCTGAAGTCCTTCTGTTTCTGAGCTTTTATAAATCAAGACCCAAGCTGAATAGGCAGGGCCACACCTTCATGGAAACAATCCATCAACAGGTCACACCCTAATCAAAGGTGTTACTAGTCACATCTCCATGGAAACAATCAAAAGTTTCCAACCTAATCAACACTAATATGTCTGTCCCACAAGATTGCATTAAAGAACATGGCTTTTTCTGGAGGACATAATATATCCAAGCTGGCACACCCCCAAATGAACTAGAAATGATTTTTTTTATCATGTATCATATGGAATTGCTCATACTATCATCTTTCCTTTCCTCAGTTATTGATAATCAAGAGTTAAATATATACTTATTGAGATACACACTACATGTGATTTCATGACCAACCCACTCCTTTACCAGAAGTCTATTTAAAAAGATTCCAGAGCAATTGATTGAATGGTGCAAATTTGATTGTTAAAATAGATAAAATGGAATTATCTTGAAAACTATTTATTAGGTTTTACATCCTCTTTTTGGAGGATAGGCATTTTCTCAAGGGGTTAAAGGCCTCAAAGACTCTGCTCCCTGTAACCTGGGAGAACCAATAATCCCACACTTGTGGCTTTATTAGCTTTATTTTCCCTTTTCTTGTTAAACCTTGTTCCAGACTTGAGCTCCAGGTCCTAAACAAGATCAAACTTTTTGTCAATGTTCTAAGTAGATCTTGGAGCAAAGCCCTTCTCTATCTGCTTTTCTATCCTGTGCCACTGTTTTAGTTTTCCAGCTGCTAAAACAAATACTATACACTGGGTTGGCTTAACAACAGGAATTTATTGGCTCATGGTTTCTGAAGCTGGAAGGATTTTTTCTGGAGTTGACATCTTGTGGCTGGCCAGCAAGCTTTGGGGTTCCTTGATTTTCCTGTTACATGGCAATGAATATGGTAGTGTCTTCCCCTTTCTCTTCTAGGTTCTGTTGACTTCAAGCTTCTGGCTGTTCCCCATGGCTTCTCTCTGACTTTCATTCTGCTAAAAAGGAGTCCAGTAATCCAGATTAAAACCCAACCTGATTCAGTGGGGTCACACATTAACTGAAGTAACATCTTGAAGAGACTTTATTTACAATGGGTACACACCCACTAGAATGCAGATCAAGACCAAGAATAAGTCCAAACTGGGGTACACAGTAAAATCCACCACAACCACCTAGGACCACACTTACTCCTGAGCTCCACCTAAAACTTTGAAATCAGGTAATTCCAACAAGCTCCATATCTGTCATCTCTGCTCAAAATGTTAGCCCTTTCAGTCCCTCATAAATCTATACTCAGAATGCTTTCCTTCCTGTGGAGTTTGTAGAGGCCCATGTGCTCAGAGATATGCTGTTTTCCTTAACCATGATTATTGCTCTCAGGAAAAGTAGAGAAGAAACAGACAGATGAATGAATTAAGGATTTGAATGATGCCAAGCAAGAGGGCAGGGTGATCAAGAAGGATAGAGGGCTGAGTGTATTGGCAAAAAAAGTGAATAAAGTTAAGAATTGGCAGGATAGGGAAGGAAATGAAGATGGGAGATTGTTGATGGATGAAATGAAGAGTCAAACTCTCAGAGATCACATTAAATTGGGAGTCCCTAATGCCAGTGAGAATATCAGGAATTCCCCAGGTGGGGAATTTTAATATTTCCACATTTTCTCCCAGTCCCTCAAAGGGACTTTGCAAATACTTTTTTTATTTTCTGCCAAAAATACTCAGAGTTGTTTTGGGATATTACATTAACCTGTACAGAATAACAAGATCTTATTCCCTATTCCAGATTCCATGTAATTATGTTGTTTAAATAAACTGACCATACAGGTTAAATTATGTAGTGTGCTACAGAGAATATAAATTTTGTACCAAATAAACATCTCTTAAATAACAGTTAAAACTCAGGAATAGATGTGACTGCTCTAAGAGTTTACAATCTAGGAACCTTTACAATAAGAGTTCCATTACTTAAGGCAGTGAGAAGAGAGACTCATTTGAGAGACCACTTCCATTTTGTAATTTGAATATGATGTCTTTTAGTAGGGCATCATGTTTATCAGGCCTGCTGCCTGTTAACAATAGGAAAATTGGGAGCTACAAGGGATGCCTTGTTGTAAAGCCAATGTCTGACCTGGATGAGCAGTAAAGGGTGTATTTGGATCAGAGTCAGTGAAATCTGGGGCATAAAGATAACTATCAAAGTTTTGGTGAGGCTGATAGTAGTGGTGCAAACAGTAGAATAACAGGAAGGATAAGTCACGAATAAGCTCATATAAATACCAATTATTGTCAGGGCAGTGATTTGTACCAGTAGATTGGGGCAACAGTCCAATAAAATCAATTTTCCAGTGACAGAATGAACATTCACACCTTGGTATGGATACCCACTGACCATGAAATTAATAGCAATTCGGAGCACAATGGTCACTTTAGAACATTCGGGTTTGCATTGGGGAAGTGGCATGGGGTTGCCATGGGGTTGTCATGGTGCTAAGCCCAAAGTTAAAGGGCCCAGGTCCTGTGATGACTGCAGGTCTTATGGACACATTGAGCCAAGGTCATGAGGGTAGTACCTGAATTTGCTTGAGAAATACTAGCAAATTGGTCAGGTATACCATTAAAATGAGCTTCCTTTGTCGGTATCTTGGTATGAGCTAAGACATCAAAAAATTTAACTGTAATAAGTGAGGCCTGAACAGCAACATATTTCCAAAGTGGAGGGCCCCGTAGAGGACAATCCTGAATGTGAAATCTATTTTGAGGCCATGGACTGGACCAAACAGTGATACCAGTTAGCTACAGCCCAGGAGTTATAAAAATATGAACAAAAGACATAGCTTTATTGAGGTAATTCTCCAGTCCCAAATGACTGTGCTTAACTCTTTGAGTTGGGTTGACCTTTAGATCCCTTTGTCAGGTATATCCCTGTCATGGGATGGAAATTGGTGGCCCTCCAGCAGGCTGCATGCTGTATGATGGGCACACCATCATTTGCAAAATAATGGACATCTTTTTCACTGGTCTCAGTTTATACCAGCACCCCCCACACACACACACATACACACTCCAATGAACAACAGGATCAACAGATGGGCAGTCTTTCCTGAATCTGTGGGCCGGGAAAGGGACTGAGGGTGGAAAAAACTACATCTTCCTGTAGTTTGTATAAGCCCAGTGGTCTAGGCCACCCTCTATCCTATAGGAAACATTCCCTTTATAATAAGGAGTCTTCAGTGGCTACGTGGAACCCTCAAGATGTCACTTCCATGACTTAGGCTAAAATGGGCAGTTGAGTTCATGATGGCTTCAGTCACAAGAAGAGCTTAATAAGCTTCTAAAAGTTGTGTTTATAAGAGGAATAAATCTCTTGGCTGCTGAGGGTAATCATTCTCATCAGAAACCCATAGGGAGTTATCAGCCATTACCATGTGGCCCAGAGAATCCAGGAGGCTTAGTCATAGCCAATGATTCCATGGTGAAGTAGTCACTGGATGGGATGAGTGGAATTGCTTGTTGAATCACTTTTTGGGTGGCCTCAAGGGTATGTTGTTGGGTGACCCAATTTGAATTGAATTGACTTTTTAGGGGCTGAATAAATAGATTTTAATAAAAATTGTTTACTGGGAAATACATTGCCATCAGAAACCAAACAGGCCAAATAGGTGTTGGGCTTGTTTTAGAGTGGTGGGAGTGGAGATCACCAATAATGTAATTTGACTGAATTTTGTGGAGCAGCCCATTCCCCAAAAGTAATGGAAATGATCTGTTTGATGTGCATCAAGACCTTTTTCTACACACACACACACACACACACACACGTGTGTGAACACATACACACATGCACAGTTTTGTTTCATGACAAAAACATACCTTTCATATTGGTTCACTTTCAGACCCAGGCCTCTACCCCACAGCCATAGTTGTTCTCACAGCCCTTGAACCTTACCCAGCTAGTACTCTCTAGACTTCTCTGATTGTTTTTCCTCTGTACTGCACTAGGCCCCTGCTGAGCAACTCTTTTACTGAGACTCTTAGGTAAAAACTGGTTTTCAACTTTGTCTTCTGCCACAACCCACAGGAAGCACACACCGCCCTGCTCATTCTGCCAAGATTGTATGTATATATGTATTTCAACATATTAGTCCTTTGTCTTGGGTGACAGACATGTAAATGAGACACTCACATCTCCTACTTCAGGAAGTATAATTGAATGATGGCCCCAGTTACTGATCCTCTGGGTCCATTTCTTGTTTGCATCAAGATCACTTTTTCCACGGGCTGGTCGCAGCCAATGACTGAACGTGCCAGGGATACAAATACAAATACAGGCACATTCTTAAGGGATGTGGGAATTTTCCAATGGGTGACTTTGGCTCAAGGACTTCCAACTGGCCTGGGTGAACCTTTCTTGGAACTGTGCTACAGTCTGATTCTTCTCACCCAATTCTCTTTCCTTCTCTCTCTCCTGCCACAAGTGTAAGATCTGCATTGCAATCTGAAGGTTCTCCTTGTCTTCTCCTGATCCCTCATACAATAAATCTCTTGCATGGGTAATCACACCTTGGTGTATACTTCTTTGCAGACACAAACTAACTTTGCAAAACTGGAATCACAATATATATTTACATTTACTACTTACATTAAGCCTATGAAGGAGGTATTATTATCACCATTTCAGATGTGAGGAAAGTGAGGCACAGAGAAGTTATACCTTTCCCAAGGTCATTGAGTGGGCATAACTGGAACTGAAACCCACTGTCATGGCTCTGAACTCATTGCTCTTAACTGCCACAATGTGATTTTCCAGAGAACCCACACCATCTCCCATACTCTAGATTTTACTTCTTTATATGTTTACTACCTCTTATCTCCCACACTAGCACATAAGCTCCATGGGGTTAAGGACTTTGTTCATTATGTCTGTGGCTATTTCCTGAGACTGAGGCACAGAGAATCCTATAATGACCAAGCCAAAAATATTATTTGGGCACTGATTTCTCATAATGAGAATTGCCCCTCCATTTGGCCATCTGATAAATTCCCACTCTATATGTGAAGTTTCTATTACACAGAACCAATAGAGAAAAGGTAACAGAAATTACCAGAATGTAGGAAAGCCCTTATACACTTATAGAGTATTTATATTCTTTTCTATGATAATTCCAAGCAATCATTTACCCATCTCTCTACAGTTTAAAAAGAACAGTTCCTTATATATCAAGTATTGTTTGAGGAATACATGGACAATTTTGTCCACTGTTTTTCATTATTTTATCTTTAAACTTAAATTATTTTTATGATTAAAAAGTTAATACAGCTCATGGTAAAATTTTGAAAGATTTACAAGGACACAGTGATTGCCAGTTTATAGAGAGATTTGAGATACAGACCATTCAAAATCCAAGATGCAGTAAGATACAGTAGGAAAAGTTTAGGCTTTAGAGTTATTCTAGATTTGGAGACCCTGCCATACATAACAAGCTTGTGAAACTGGAGCAATTTGTTTAACATCTAGAGTAATGCTGTCAAATAGAACATTCTCTGATAATAGAAATGTTCTATAATCTGCACATTCCTATATAGTAGCCACTAACCACATGTTGATATTGAGCACTTAAAGTGGTGAGTGTGACTGAAGAAATGAATTTTTAAATTGTATTTATTTTAATTAATTTAATTTTAAATACCCATTTAAATTCCTCATCTCTGATAAGGATTAATAGTACCTATCTTGAATCTTTATCTTCAGGATTAAAAGAGAAAGATGAAGTGATATCATCAACATGATGATGTAAGGTATCCCCTAGAAAATTCTCCCCTCTGGACCAACTAATTATGGGACAAATTCCACTTTCTTGGAACTTGGAGGATGATAGAGACTAGAGAAATACTCCACAAATGGTGAATCAAAGAAAAAGAAAAATAATCTCCAAGATCCAGTAGGAGATTTCCATCCCAGACATGCCAGTTTGGACCATTCCCCCTCACTCAATCTAATGCAGCTTGGTAGTTGTGCAGCAGCAACATGGCCTGGGACCCTCCTACTGAGGATTCAGAGTACAGGGCTACTCACAAAAGCAAGTTAGGACCACATGCATATTCAGGCACAGAAACCCAAGTCAACAGAGACCCAGAGCAAAACAGAAGCATCTCAGGGGCACCACATTTACAAAAGGGTCCATGAGTGTAGGTAAAAGAAAGACCTCAGCAGAACTGTTGGCAAAATGTGTGCACACTCAATCCAGTCTCGTTTGGCTGGGCTATTTAAGCAACAAAAAACAGACCTCTCTGGATTGACCCACCTTTCTGAATTGATCCCAACTGGGTTCCTGGGGCAGGATACTCTGAGGAAGACACCAGAAGCAGAAAATCCTCACATAACAAGAGGGAAGACTGAAATCCTGTAAGACATGATGATGTGAGACAGAATGGGGCCCAGAACTTAATATTATAAGGAAAAGGCAGCACTGAGTAAGAGAGAGAATTTAAACAAATCATAGGAGCTGTGGAGAAAAATTCTGCACAAAAATAACAAGAACAGATCAAGATTCCCAGATAAAGAAGAGAGGAAATGAAGCTCTCTCCTGGTGGTGAAACAATTGCACAAAAATGCAATCTTAAAGATTCTACTGCATATCCAGGGTGTGCTGGCTTGAATCTATTATGTACCCTGCAAAAGCCATGTTTTTTTTAATCCAATCTTGAGGGTGCAGGCCTATTATGGATGGGACCTTTTGATTAGGTTGTTGCCATGGACATGTGACCCCACCCATTCAATATGGGTCTTAATTAGTTTACTGGAGTCCTCTATCAGAGGATAAAAGGCATACACATTTTGGGGAGAGCTCAGAGACATGTTGGAGACAGCCATTGAAACTGGAACCAGCTGAGATACAAAATCCAGAGTTTTCCTTGGATAAGCTAAGAGAGGTGTGCCAGACACTCGGAGGGGAATGCCCTGGGAAAAACAAGCAAGGATGCACAGAAGCTGAGTGAGAGAATCTAAGACAGAAGCCCAGAGACATAAGGAGAAAGCAACAGAAACCAGGAGCTAATCCCATGAGAGGCCCAGCAGACTCTGTTCATGTGCCTTCCCATGAGACAGATGAACCACAGATGCCATTGGCCTTTCTTCACAGAAGGTATCATCCTATTGGTGCCTTAACTGGAACACTTTCATGACCTTAGAATTGTAAATTTGGAGCGGGACAAGATGGTGGATTGGTGAGGTGTATGTTTTAGTTACTCCTCCAGGAAAGTAAGTAGAAAGCCAGGAACTGCGTGGACTGGACACTGCAGAGCAATTTGACTTTGGGCATACTTCATACAACACTCATGAACATGTCAAACTGCTGAGATCAGCAAAATCTGTAAGTTTTTGTGGCCAGGGGACCTGCGCCCCGCCCCCTGCCAGGCTCAGTCCCATGGGATGAGGGGCCGTCAGTGCTGGGAATGAGAAGGGAGAACTGCAGTGGCGGCTCTTATCGGAAACTCATTCTACTGATCCAAACTCCAATCATAGATAGACTGAGACCAGAAACCAGAGAATCTGAGAGCAGCTACCCCAGAAAAGAGGAGATAGGGATAGCAAGAAACAGCAAGAAAAGCCCAAAAAGAAAAGCAGGGGCTTTTTGGAGTTCTGGGGAACATAGAAAGGGGAAGGGCAGAGCTCAGGCCCTGAGGCTTATATGCAAATCCCGAAGGAAAACTGATCTCTCTGCCCCCTGGACTTTTCCTTAATGGCCCTAATTGCTTTGTCTCTTAGCATTTCAATAACCCATTAGATCTGCGAAGAGGGCCCCTTTTCTTTTAACTTCTTTTCTTTTTCTAAAACAATTAGTCTAAGAAGCCCAATACAGAAAGCTTCAAAGACTTGCAATTTGGCCAGGTCAAGACAAGAGCAGAACTAAGAGAGCTCTGAGACAAAAGGCAATAATCCAGTGGCTGAGAAAATTCACTAAACACCACAACTTCCCAAGAAAAGGGGGGCATCTGCTAAGCAGACTGGGAGCCTCCCTACACAGCCCTGCAGCCCAGAACTGCCCTGGGGGGACAGCACTCACCTGTAACATAGCACAGTCATCCCTCAACAGAGGACCAGGGGGTGCACAGCCTGGAAGAGGGACCCACTCTCAAGTCTCAGGGGCCATACCAAGGATTTGTGGGTCAGTGGCAGAGACAAACTGTGGCAGGACTGAACTGAAAGATTAGACTATTGCAGCAGCTTTAAAACTCCAGGAACACCAGGGAGATTTGATTGTTAGAGCCTCCCCACCTCCCTGACTGCCCAGACATATGCCCCATATACAGGGCGGGCAATACCAAATACACACGCAAGCTTGGTACACCAATTGGACCCCATAAGACTCACTCCCCCACTCACCATAAAGGAAAAGCATGGGAGAACTGGCTTGAGGGGAACAGGTGGCTCGTGGATGCCACCTGCTGGTTAGTTAGAGAAAGTGTACTCCATGAAGCTGTAGATCAGACAATTAGAGATAAGGATTTCTATTGGTCTACAAATCCTAAAAGAACCCTATCAAGTTAAGCAAATGCCAAGAGGCCAAAAACAACAGAAAATTTTAAAACATATGAAAAAAACAGACGATATGGATAACCCAAGCCCAAGCAACCAAATCATAAGATCAGAGGATACACAGTACCTAGAGCAACTAATCAAAGAACTAAAGATGAATGACGAGACCATGGCATGGGATATAAAGGACATGAAGAAGAGCATGGCACAGGATATAAAGGACATCAAGAAGAGCCTAGAAGAGCATAAAGAAGACATTGCAAGACTAAATAAAAAAATCAATGATCTTATGGAAATTAAAGAAAGTGTTGACCAAATTAAAATGATTCTTGTACTCATAGTACAAGACTAGAGGAAGGTGAACAATGATTCCATGACCTCAAGGAGCATAGAATGGAAAATGAAAGAACAAAAGAAAGAATAGAGAAAAAATTGAAAAAATCAAAATGGATCACAGGGATATGAAAGGTAAAATAAAACATCCAAATATAAGACTCATTGGTGTTCCAGAAGGAGAAGAAAAGGATAAAGGTCTAGGAAGAGTATTCAAAGAAATTGTTTGGGAAAACTTCCCAAATATTCTAAACACCATAAATACACAAATCATAAATGCCCAGCGAACTCCAAATAGAATAAATCCAAATAAACCCACTCCGAGACATATTCTGATCACACTGTCAAACACGGAAGGGAAGGAGCAAGTTCTGAAAGCAGCAAGAGAAAAGCAATTCACCACATACAAAGGAAACAGCATAAGACTAAGTAGTGACTACTCAGCAGCCACCATGGAGGCGAGAAGGCAGTGGCATGACATATTTAAAATTCTGAGTGAGAAAAGTTTCCAACCAAGAATACTTTATCCAGCAAAGCACTGCTTCAAATTTGAGGGAGAGCTTAAATTTTTCACAGACAAACAAATGCTGAGAGAGTTTGCCAATAAAAGACCTGCCCTATTTCAGATACTAAAGGGAGCCCTACAGACAGAGAAACAAAGAAAGGAGAGAGAGACATGGAGAAAGGTTCAGTACTAAAGAGATTCAGTATGGGTACATTACAGGATATTAATAGAGAGAGGGAAAAATATATATGACAAACATAAACCAAAGGATAAGATGGCTGATTCAAGAAAAGCCTTCACGGTTATAACGTTGAATGTAAATGGACTAAGCTCCCCAATTAAAAGATACAGATTCACAGAATGGATCAAAAAAAAATGAACCATCAATATGCTCCATACAAGGGACTCATCTTAGACACAGGGACACAAAGAAACTGAAAGTGAAAGGATGGAAAAAATATTTCATGCAAGCTACAGCCAGAAGAAAGAAGGAGTAACAGTATTAATCTCAGATAAAATAGACTTTAAATGCAGGGATGTTTTGAGAGACAAAGAAGGCCACTACATACTAATAAAAGGGGCAATTCAACAAGAAGAAATAACAATCATAAATATTTATGCACCAAATCAAGGGGCCACAAAATACATGAGAGAAACACTGGCAAAACTAAAGGAAGCAATTGATGTTTCCACAATAATTGTGGGAGACTTTAACACATCACTCTCTCTTACAGATAGATCAACCAGACAGAAGACCAATAAGAAAATTGAAAACCTAAACAATCTGATAAATGAATTGGATTTAACAGATATTTATAGAACATTACATCCCAAATCACCAGGGTACACATTCTTCTCTAGTGCTCATGGAACTTTCTGCAGAATAGATCATATGCTGGGACATAAAACAAGGCTCAATAAATTTAAAAAGATTGAAATTATTCAAAGCACATTCTCTGAACACAATGGAATACAATTAGAAGTCAATAACTATCAGAGACTTCGAAAATTCACAAATACCTGGAGGTTAAACAACACACGCCTAAACAATAAGTGGGTTAAAGAAGAGATAGCAAGAGAAATTGCTAAATATATAGAGACAAATGAAAATGAGAACACAACATACCAAAACCTATGGGATGCAGCAAAAGTGGTATTGAGGGGGAAATTTATAGCACTAAATGCATATATTAAAAAGGAAGAAAGAGCCAAAATCAAAGAACTAATGGATCAACTGAAGAAGCTAGAAAATGAACAGCAAACCAATCATAAACCGAGTAGAAGAAAAGAAATAACAAGGATTAAAGCAGAAATAAATGACACAGAGAACAAAAAACAATAGAGGATAAATATCACCAAAAGTTGGTTCTTTGAGAAGAACAACAAGACTGACAAGCCCCTAGCTAGACTAACAAAATCAAAAAGAGAGAAGACCCATAGAAACAAAATAATGAATGAGAAAGTTGACATTACTGCAGATCCTGAAGAAATTAAAAAAATTATAAGAGTATACTATGAACAACTGTATGCCAACAAACTGGATAATGTAGAGGAAATGGACAATTTCCTGGAAACATATAAACAACCTAGACTGACCAGAGAAGAAACAGAAGACCTCAACCAACCAATCACAAGCAAAGAGATCCAATCGGTCATCAAAAAGCTTCCCAAAAATAAATGCCCAGGGCCAGATGGCTTCACGGGGGAATTCTACCAAAATTTCCAAAAAGAACTGACACCAATCTTACTTAAACTCTTTCAAAACATTGAAGAAAATGGAACACTACCTAACTCATTTTATGAAGCTAACATCAATCTAATACCAAAACCAGGCAAAGATGCTACAAAAAAGGAAAACTACCGGCCAATCTCCCTAATGAATATAGATGCAGAAATCCTCAACAAAATACTTGCAAATTGAATACAAAGACACGTTAAAAAAAATCATACACCATGACCAAGTGGGGTTCATTCCAGGCATGCAAGGATGGTTCAACATCAGAAAATCAATCAATGTATTACAACACATTAACAATTCGAAAGGGAAAAATCAAATGATCATCTCAATAGATGCTGAAAAAGCATTCGACAAAATCCAACAACCCTTTTTGAGAAAAACACCTCAAATGGTAAGAGTTGAAGGAAACTTCCTCAATATGATGAAGAGCATATATGAAAAACCCACAGCCAGCATAGTACTCAGTGGTGAAAGACTGCAAGCCTTCCATCTAAGATCAGGAACAAGACAAGGATGCCCACTATCACCACTGTTATTCAGCATTGTGCTGGAAGTGCTAGCCAGGGCAATCTGGCAAGACAAAGAAATAAAAGGCATCCAAATTGGAAAAGAAGAAGTAAAACTGTCATTGTTTGCAGATGATATGATCTTATATCTGGAAAACCCCAAGAAATCGACAATACAGGTAGTAGACCTAATAAATTTAGCAATGTAGCGGGATACAAGACTAATGCACACAAGTCAGTAATATTTCTATATGCTAGAAATGAACAAACTGAAGAGACACTCAAGAAAAAGATACCATTTTCAATAGCAACTAAAAAATCAAGTACCTAGGAATAAACTTAACCAAAGATGTAAAAGACCTATACAAAGAAAACTACATAACTCTACTACAAGAAATAGAAGGGGACCTTAAAAGATGGAAAAATATTCCATGTTCATGGATAGGAAGGCTAAATGTCATTAAGATGTCAATTCTACCCAAACTCATCTACAGATTCAATGCAATCCCAATCAAAATTCCAACAACCTACTTTGCAGACATGGAAAAGGTAGTTATCAAATTTATTTGGAAAGGGACGATGCCTCGAATTGCTAAAGACACTCTAAAAAAGAAAAACGAAGTGGGAGGATTCATACTCCCTGACTTTGAAGCTTGTTAGTAAGCCACAGTTGTCAAAACAGCATGGTACTGGCACAAAGATAGACATATAGATCAATGGAATCGAATTGAGAATTCAGAGATAGACCCCCAGATCTATGGCTGACTGATCTTTGATATGGCCCCCAAAGTCACTGAACTGGGTCATAATGGTCTTTTCAACAAATGGGGCTGGGAGAGTTGGATATCCATAACCATAAGAATGAAAGAGGACCCCTACCTCACACCCTACACAAAAATTAACTCAAAACGGACCAAAGATCTCAATATAAAAGAAAGTACCATAAAACTCCTAGAAGATAATGTAGGAAAACATCTTCAAGACCTTGTATTAGGCGGACACTTCCTAGACTTTATACCCAAAGCACAAGCAACAGAAGAAAAAATAGATAAATGGGAAATCCTCAAGCTTAGAAGTTTCTGTACCTCAAAGGAATTTCTCAAAAAGGTAAAGAGGCAGCCAACTCAATGGGAAAAAATTTTTGGAAACCATGTATCTGACAAAAGACTGATATCTTGTGTATATAAAGAAATCCTACAACTCAATGACGATAGTACAGACAGCCCAATTATAAAATGGGCAAAAGATATGAAAAGACACTTCTCTGAAGAGGAAAAACAAATGGCCAAGAAACACATGAAAAAATGTTCAGCTTCACTAGCTATTAGAGAGATGCAAATTAAGACCACAATGAGATACCATCTCACAGCAATTAGAATGGCTGCCATTAATGAAACAGGAAACTACAAATGCTGGAGGGGATGTGGGGAAATTGGGACTCTTATTCATTGTTGGTGGGACTGTATAATGGTTCAGCCACTCTGGAAGTCAGTCTGGCAGTTCCTTAGAAAACTAGATATAGAGTTACCCTTCGATCCAGCGATTGCACTTCTCGGTATATACCCGGAAGATCAGAAAGCAGTGACACGATCAGATATCTGCACACCAATGTTCATAGCAGCATTATTCACAATTGCCAAGAGATGGAAACAACCCAAATGTCCTTCAACAGATGAGTGGATAAATAAAATGTGGTATATACACACGATGGAATACTACACGGCAGTAAGAAGGAACAATCTCGTGAAACATATGACAACATGGATGAACCTTGAGGACATTATGCTGAGTGAAATAAGCCAGGCACAAAAAGAGAAATATTATATGCTACCACTAATGTGAACTTTGAAAAATGTAAAACAAATGGTTTATAATGTAGAATGTAGGGGAACTTGCGATAGGGAGTTAGTAAGGAAGGGGGAACAATAATCCAATAAGAACAGATAAGCTATCATGGGTAAATTTAATGTTCTTGGAATGCCCAGGAATGACTATGGTCTGTTAATTTCTGATGGGTATAGTAGGAACAAGTTCACAGAAATGTTGCTATATTAGGTTACTTTCTTGGGGTAGAGTAGGAAAATGTTGGAAGTAAAGTAGTTAGAGTAGGTTAGTTGCCTTTTTCTTACTCCCTTGTTATGGTCTCTTTGAAATGTTCTTTTATGGTATGTTTTTTTAAATTTTTTTTATTTTTTTTATTTTTCATACAGTTGATTTAAAAAAAAAGTTAAAAAAAAAAACAAGGAAAAAAATATGCAGAGCCCCCTTGAGGAACTGGTGGAGAATGCAGGGGTATTGGCCTGCTCCACCACAATGGTTGCTAACATGCCCACAGACATAAGGGACTGGTGGTTTGATGGGTTGAGCCCTCCACCACAGGATTTGCCCTTGGGAAGACTGTTGCCGCAAAGGAGAGGCTAGGCCTCCCTATAATTGTGCCTAAGAGCCTCCTCCCAAATGCCTCTTTGTTGCTCAGATGTGGCCCTCTCTCTCTAGCTAAGCCAACTAGGCAGGTGAAATCACTGCCCTCCCCCCTACGTGGGATCAGACACTCAGGGGAGTGAATCTCCCTGGCAACATGGAATATGACTCCCGGGGAGGAATGTAGACCCGGCATTGTGGGATGGAGAACATCTTCTTCACCAAAAGGGGGATGTGAATGGAAATGAAATAAACTTCAGTGGCAGAGAGATTCCAAAAGGAGCCGAGAGGTCACTCTGGTGGGCACTCTTACGCACAATTTAGACAACCCTTTTTAGGTTCTAATGAATTGGGATAGCTGGTGGTAGATACCTGAAACTATCAAACTACAACCCAGAACCCATGAGTCTTGAAGACAATTGTATAAAAATGTAGCTTATGAGGGGTGACAATGGGATTGGGAAAGCCATAAGGACCACACTCCCCTTTGTCTAGTTTATGGATTGATGAGTAGAAAAATACAGGAAGGAAACAAGCAAACAAACAAACAGACAAAGGCACCCAGTGTTCTTTTTTACTTTAATTGCTCTTTTTCACTTTAATTATTATTCTTGTTATTTTTGTGTGTGTGGTAATGAAGGTGTCAGGGATTGATTTTGGTGATGAATGTACAACTATGTAATGGTACTGTGAACAATCGAATGTACGATTTTTTTTGTATGACTGCATGGTATGTGAATATATCTCAATCAAAAAAAATAAATAAAGGAAAATAGAAATGTTTAAAAAAAACGACCAAAAAAAAAAAAAAAAAGACACACCCTCCAGTGTTTAGAACTGTGTAGGTGACTATTCTGGACCAACAACTCAATAAGAATCATTCATCTCAATTCCTTATCCTTGTATTCTATGCCCACCAAGCAGCCTTCTGATTATTTCTCACCATAAATTGATAAATTGACATATTCATTTTTTTAAAAAATTGTAAATTTATGAACTAATAAATCTCTTTTATAAAAGCCAGTCCATTTCTGGCATATTGCATTTTGGCAACTTAGCAAACCAGAACACAGGGCTAGAATTGGATGAAGAAGACTTCAGAAAATCTGAACACTAAACATGGGCAACTCTAAAGGTACAGAAAAAGTTGGAACAAGTGTCAAAGAAAAGCCTTAACACGAAGCCAATCAACAGTAGAACCATAGCAAGAGTAAGAACTGACCTTCAGAATTAATACTGCAATATAATTAGAGCCTAGACATCAGCAAAAAAAATGCAAGCCATACTAAGAAACAGGAAGACATCACTCAGTCAAGGGAACAAATTAAAACTTCAGAGAAGACAATGAATTTGAAACAATTAATCAAAAAAGTTCAAACAAATTTCCTAAATCAATTCAAGGAGATGAAGGAAAACAACATGGATATAGAGCTAAAGGATATTAAGAAGACAATATGTGAGTATAAAGATGAATTTTAAAGTTTAAAAAGCAGCAAAACAGAAATTATGGGGATAAAAGGCACAATGATGGAGATTAAAATACACTAGAGGCAAACAACAGCAGATTTGAACAAACAGAAGAATCAGTGAACTGGAAGACAGGACAATCAGAATCATGCAGTCAGACAAACCGAGAAAAAAATAGAAAAATTTGAACAGTGTCTCAGGGATTTGAGTGACAGCATGAACCATACAAAGATATGAATCATGGGTGTCCAAGAAAGAGAAAAGAAGGGAGAAGGGCAGAAAGAATATTTGAGGAAATAATGGCCAAAAATTTCCCAGCTTTTATGAAAAACATAAATATACATGTCCAGGAAGACACAAGAAACATCAAACAGAATAAATTGCAATAGACCTTCTCTGAAACACATTCTAATCAGCATGTCAACTGCCAACGTTATAGAAAGACTTCTGAAAGCAGGAAGAAAAATGTGATTCATCAAATACGAGGGATCTTCAATATGACTAAGTTCTAATTTATCATCAGAAGACAAAAAATGCCACAGAAAAAAACTTTATCCAACAAAACTGTCTTTCAAAAATGTGGGAAAATTTAAAATATTCACAGATAAACAGAAACTGAGAGTGTTCATCAATAAAAGACCTTCCCAAATAGAGACAGAAAAAGATGGCTGCATAGAGAGGAGTGGAAGTTAGTTAGTCCCCCAAGAGCAACTAATAAACAACCAGGAACAACTAGTAAATGATTTGGAATAAGTGCTGGGGGACAACCAATGACTGTCCACACATCGTGCACCAACCTGGATTGGGAAGAAAGCCTGAGATCACAGCGTGGAATCTGTGAGTAGAAACTGAGGATGCGAGCCAGGAGCCCTCTCCACCATGGAAGCCTGAACTGCAAGGCCTCGCTGTGATAGAGAGGAACACTCTCCAAACAAGTGAATATACTGCAGTCTGGCTCCAACTGGGGTTTTAATTGGCAAATGTGGACTGATCAATGCAAGCTGCAAATCCCCAACAAGTAGACAGAGGTTTTTAGTGACAACTGACCGTGAATATCCAGGGGACTTCTCTGTCTCAGGAGGGGGAGCCCAGAGGACTGGGTGCTATTTCTGGCCTAGGGTGAAACTGGGGGCTTTGGACTGACCCTGGAATGGGGCTTTCTGTCCCTTTTTCTCTCTCTCAACCTGGGTGGCTCAGTGGAGAAAGCCTCAGCCATTTTCAACTCAAAGTGCTCTGCAGGAGAGAAAGCCTCAGACATTTTCAGCTCACAGCACTCTGACCCAGACAAGGGTGAAGATAGCTGTCAGAGACACAAAGAACCTATTTATATGCAAATGAAAGCTCCCTAGGGGCTGCAACTTCCCTAAGAGGAAGAAGGTGTGCCAAGCTCTACTACCTGCCTTCCATTCAGAACCAGACCCCAGAGCCTGGGGGAAAACAGCCACAGGACACACCTCCTTACAACAGTTGGGAGTGACAGACTGACAGGCACCACCTGCTGGGCAGAAAAGCACAGGGTGTGTCAATACTGAATATTTCTTCCTTCTAGGACCTGAGCCTGTTCAGGTCTGGGAAAACCTGATTGGGTAACCAAGGAAACCAGATGCCTAGACAACAGAAAACTAACACCTACACTAAGAAAAACAAAGTCATGGCCCAGTCAAAGGAACAAACTTACACTTCAACTGAAATACAGCAATTGAAACAACTAATGCTAAATCACTTCAAAAAGTTTAGGGAAGATATGGCAAAAGAGTTAAAGGCTATAAAGAAAACACCGGGCATACATAAGGTAGAAATGGAAAGTTTGATAAAACAACTGGCAGAATCTATGGAAATGAGAGGCACAACACAAGAGATGAAAGACACAATGGAAACATGAAACAGCAGATCTCAAGAGGCAGAAGAAAATACCCAGGGACTGGAAAATAAGACCTGAAAGCCTACACACAAAAGAACAGATAGAGAAAAGAATGGAAAAATATGAGCAATGTCTCTGGGAATTGAATGATGACATGAAATGCAGGAATGTACATGTCATGGGTGTCCCAGAAGGAGAAGAGAAGGGAAAGGGGGCAGAAGCAATAATAGTGGAAATAATCAATGAAAATTTCCCATCTCTTATGAAATTCATAAAATTACAGATCCAAGAAGTGCAGTATACCCCAAACAGAATATATCTGAAATTGCCTACGCCAAGACACTTAATAATCAGATTATCAAACGTCGAAGACAAAGAGAGAATCCTGAAAGCAGCAAGACAAAAGTGATCCTTCACATACAAAGGAAGCTTGATAAGACTATATGTGGATTTCTCAGCAGAAACCATGAAGGCAAGAAGGAAGTGGGGTGATATATTTAAGATACTGAAAGAGAAAAACCACCAACCAAGAATCCTATATCTGGCAAAACTGTCCTTCAAATATGAGGGAGAGTTCAAAATAGTCTCTGACAAACAGAAAATGAGAGAGTTTGTGAACAAAATACCTCCTCTACAGGAAACACTAAAGGAAGCACTGCAGACAGATAGGAAAAGACAGGAGTAAGAAGTTTGGAAAACAATTTTCGGAGATAGTAGCACAGCAATGTAAGTACATTGAACAAAGATGACTGTGAGTATGGATGAAAGAGGAAGGTTAGGAGCATGTGGGACACCAGAAGGAAAGAGAAAAGATAAAGACTGGGACTGTATAACTGACTGAAACCTATAGTACTGAACAATTGTGATAAAATGTACAAATACATTTTTTCATGGGGGGAACAAATGAATGTCAACCTTGCAAGGTGTTAAAAATAGGGAAGTATTGGGGGAAAAATACAATCAATGTAAACTAGAAACTATAACTAACAGAAACATTGTATTATGCTTCCTTTAATGTAACAAAAGCAATATATCAAGGCTAAATGCATATAAGAAGGAGGCATAAGGGAGGTTATGGGACTCTTGGCATTGGTAATGTAGTCTGACTCTTTATTCTACTTTAGTTTAATATTATCTTTCCTTTTGTTGCTTCCTAGATGTCATGTTTTTTTTTCTCTCTCTCTTTCCTTTTTCTTTTTCTTTTGTATCTCTACCTTCTTTGACTCTTCCTCCTGCTTTGTGGAAGAAATGGAGATGTCCTTATATAAATAGTGGGTGATGGGTGATGGCAGTGAATAGATAAATATGTGATTATACAGGGTACCACTGATTGTTTACTTAGGATGGAATGTATGGTGCGTGAAAAAAAATCTTTAAAAAATGGGTTGATGAAGAAACCTTGAGGGCACTATATTGAGTGAAATAAGTCAGACTCATAAGGACAAATATTGCAGGGTCTCACTGTTATGAACTAATTGTAATATGTAAACTCATAGACATGAAATATAAGTTACCAGGATATAGAATGAAGCTAAAGAATGGGGAATGGTTGCTTAGTATGAGCAGAATGTTCAACTAGGTTGAACATAAACATTTGGAAATGGACATAGGTGATGGTAGCACATTGTGAGAATAACTAACAGTGCTGAATGGTGTGTGAAGGTGGTGGAAAGGGTAAGCTCAGAGTCACGTATGTCACCAGAAGGAAAGTTGGAGGTTAAAACACGGGAATGTATAAAACAGTGAACTTTGTAGTGGGCAATGTCTGTGATTAACTATAAAAATATTAGAAATCTCTTCCATGAACCAGAACAAATGTATGACACTATAACTAGAAGTTAATAATAGAGGGGCATAGAGGGAAAAATATACCTATTGCAAACTATATACTAGAGTTAGTAGTATTTTAACATTCGTTCATAAACAGTAACAAATGTACTATACCAATACTATGAGTCAACAATTGAGGGGGGTGGTTAGGGATATGGGAGGACTTGAGTTTCCTTTTTTTGTCTTTATTTCTTTTCTGGAGTAATGAAAATGTGCTAAAAATTGAAAAAAAAAGTAATTGTGGTGATGGATGCACAGCTGTATGATGGTACCGGGGGCAATTGATTGTACATTTTGGATCATTGGATAATTGTATGGTATGTAAACAATCACAATAAAAAAAGACCTTCCCAACAAGAATTGCTAAAGAGAGTTCTGCAGGTTGAAAGAAAAAGGCAGGAGAGAATGACTTGGAGTGGTATGAAGAAATGAAGGTCTCCAGTAAAGGTAACTAAAAGAGTAATGCAAAACCCAGTAGTACTGTATCCTCAATATACAACTCTACTGTTTAATTCCTGTAAGAGTCAGAATACAATTGAACAATAGAAAGGCATATTTCATAATAATGGGCATGCTAAATATAAAGAGGTAGTGTGGAATGAAAACAACATAAAGTGCTGAAACAGAGGGATATGGGAGCAGAGAATGTGTATGCCATTGAAGCTAAGCTGGTATCTTTTCAAATTATTAGGTTACAGTTGTGGGTTTTGTAATACAAACCCCATGGTAACCACAAAGAAAGTATTTAGAAAATATACAGAAAGACAATGAGAAATGAGTCAGTCAGATATATCATATAACATCAATTTTACACAAAAGGAGATTGCAATAAAGGAAAAGAGAGACAAAAATATATATGACATATAAAATCAAAGGACAAAATGTGTGAAGAAAGTATTGCCTTTACAGTAATAACACCGAATGTTAATGGATTAAATACCTCAATCAAAGACATGGATTGGCAAAATAGATAAAATAGCATGAGCATACTATATGTTGCTTACAAGAGAGTCACCTTAGACCAAAGATACATATAGGTTGAAAGTGAAAGGGTAGAAAAAGATATTCCATACAAATAGTACCCAACAAATAACTGGTTTAGCTATATTAACATTGAACAAAATAGACTTTAAGTTGAAAGCTGTTACAAGAGTCAAAGAATGACACCATATATTAATAAAAGGGGAAATCCACCAAGAAGAAATAACAATCATAGACATGTGTGCACCTAACCATGGTTCCCCAAATTACATGAGGCAAACACTGGAAAAACTGAAGGGAGAAATATACACCTGTTCAATAAATTTGGAGACTTCAATACACCACTCTCATCAATAGATAGAACATTTAGAGAGAAGAACAATAAGGAAACAGATAACTTGAATAATATAATAAATGAACTAGAACTAACAAATGTACAGAACATTGCAACCCCCAAACAGCAGGATATATACTCTTCTCAAGGGCACATGGATCATTCTCCAGGATAGACCACATGTTGGATCACAAAACTAGTCTCAATATATTTAGAAAGATTGAAATCATACAAAGCATCTTCTCTGAACAAGCCTTGCCAAAATTTTAGATCTGTGAGGAAAATAAATGTTATTATTACTATTGTCTTATTACTACATTTGGGGTTAATTTGTTAAGTAGTCATAATAATTACTATGTTTTGGGTTAATTTGTTAAGTAGCCATAAAACCAGAACATAAATTGAATAAATTGATGAGAGTAAGTGTGACTTCTTTCAGACACTTTCACAAATTCATTTTTGGCTCTTTGATACAGAAGTATTCTGGAGCCAGGGTTATGAAGACATAGTCAGGAAACTGATTGGAATGATAGACCTTGTAATAGGTCAGAAGAGTAATTTAACATTAATATCACTCCTCCCAGCCAAACAAAAGGAGAAAAAGGAAGGCTGCTGAGTTTACATTGCCTGATATGAAACATGCTTGTGAAATTACAATGTGGTAACTGTGGGATACTGATGAATGATTTGACATAAGGCAAGAAGTTAAAGAGACTTCTGATTCAGACAAGATGGTGTAGAACAATTTCTCCATGCTCCTCCACAGTAAGTGCAACTATAAACCCTGGGTATGGTGCAAGAGGCAACCAAAGAATTCTGGAAGATTGAAAGAGGAAGCAGATGGGTTAGAGACCCCAGGAGAGAAGAAACAACATAACAGTAGGATATCTTATGAAACTCCTCACCCAATGCCAGTCCTGGCATTTCCTGGCCCCCAACATAGCAGTAGAAGGTGGCTCAAATGGGAATCCATCCAACACCAGTTGAGCACAGCAATATCAGGAAGGAGGACTGATTGGGAGTCCCTTTGATGATAAGCAGCTAAGGCAAGTGCTTTCTTTTCCTGCTGGGCATGAGATATCCCTCCCCACCCAGAGACACCAGAGAGACACTGGGTGGTCAAGCATAAACAAAGGAGAACCCACCACAACCAGCAGCCAGACCCAAGGAGTGCTCTTCATCCCCACAGTCCTGAAACTCCCATTCCTCATCTTGAGGTACCAGGTGGCCCAGTCTGGGGAAAGTCCTTCTGCCTTCTTAGGGAGGTGGGAACTCTGGCAGCCCCAGGTAAACCAAGCAGACCAAAAACACACCACAAAGTTTCTGATTAAACTGCCATTGGAAGCACAGCCCACAAAAATGATTGCCTGCTAAGGTAAAAGATTTAAATAGGACCCAGAGTCTACAAACATAATAGACAAAATACTCAGGTTACAATTGAAAACCAGCCAACATTCCAAGAACAAGGATAATCACAATTTGAATGAGAAGAGACATCAATTGATGCCAACACTGAGATGACTCATATGTTGGTATTACCTGATGAGGATCAAAAGTTGATATCATGAACATATTTCAACAAGTTATTACAAATTTGTTTGAACCAAGTGAAAAAAAGAAAAATCTCAGTGCTCCATTTGCTAATGCTGCCGAAATGCAAAACACCTGAAATGGATTGGATTTTATAAAAGGGAGTTTATATGGTTACACAGTTACAGTCTTAAGGCCATAAAGTGTCCAAGGTAACACATCAATAATTGGGTACCTTTACTGGAGGATGGACAGTGGTGTCGGGTAAACCTCTGTTAGCTGGGAAGACACGTGGCTGGCACCTGCTTGCTCCCAGGTTGCTTTTCAAAATGGCGTTCTCCAAAATGTCTGCATCAGCTTCCAACGGCCGTCTTCAAAATGTCTGTCTCAGCTCCAGCTGCTCTCCAAAATGTCATTCTCAGTTGCTCTAGTAAACTAATCAAGGCCCACACTGGATGGGCATGGCCACACCTCCATGCGAAATACTGAACCAATAGGTTCCAACCTAATCCACGCTAATACATCTGCATTAAAGAATATGGCTGTTTCTGGGGGACATAATATATACAAACCAGCACACTCAGTAAAGAAATAGGAGCTATAAAAAACCAAATGGAAATGATAGAACTGAAAAATAAAATAACAGAAAAAAAACTTGCTAGATATTCTCAATAGGAAATTGGAGATGACAAAAGCTAGAAACAGTGAATATGAGGACAGATCAAAAAAATTTCCCCAGTTGGAAAAAAAAGAAAATATACTGGGGAAAAAAATAGCTTCAGAGATCTGTGGGGCAATACCAAAATATCTGGCATTTGTGCCATCAGGGTCCCAGAGGAGAGGAGAAAGAGAGTGGGTCTGAAAGAGTATTCAGAGAACTAATGGCTGAAAACGTCTCAAACAGGCTAAACCCAATGAAATCTATGCCAAGATACATCAAAAGTAAACCAAAGACAATGAAAAAATATAGAAAACAGCTAGAGATAAATGACACATTAGCTATATGAGAGCAAATTTGAATAACAGGGATTTCTTATCTGAAACCACAAGGGAAGTGGCACAACATTTTTCAAGTGCTAAAAAACTGTCAACCATGAATTCTATATGTGATGAAACTATCCTTAGGAATGAAGGAAAAATAAAGGCATTTTCAGGTGAAGGAAAACTAAAAGAATTGGCAGATTTACTCTTAAAAGATTGGCCAAAGGAAGTTCTTCAAACAGGAAATAATAAAAGGGAATCTCAGAGCAGCAGGAAGGAAGAAAGGCAATATAAAGAGCAGAAATATGGGCACATGCAAAGAATACCCTTGTCCTCTTGAGATTTATAAATAAAATTTGATGATTAAAAATTATAACACCATATGTTACAGAAGATAATGACGTTTGAAATAAATTGTTGAAGGTAAAGGGACCAAAATGAAAATGTGTTCACAGTTCAGTTGAAATGGTAAAATGTAAATCTTATATATATGTTATATACATAAACATAGTGAAAAATATAGTAAAATATAAAAAATTAATATACATATATATTTATACCCAGAACAACCACTCTGAAAACTATGCAAAGAGGCACACTCAAAAACAGTATAAATAAATCTGGATGGAATCCTAAAAATTGTTCAGGTAACCCACAACAAGGAAAGAGAGGAATGAGAAACACAGAAAACAATAAAATGGCAGACTTAAGCTCTAACATAACAATCATTACTTTAAATGTAAATGTCCTAAATGCACAATTAAAAGGCAGATTGGCAGAGTGGAGGAAAAGCACAACCCAACTATACGCTGTTTACAAAAAACTCAGTTCAGATTCATCAATGAGACTAAGCATACAATGACCATATGGTCCAGCAATCACACTCTTGAGAATTTATCCCAGAGAAGCAAAAACTTATGTTCACATAAAAACCTGAAAATTAATATTCCTAGAAGCATTATTTATAATAGCCCAAAATGTGAATCAGCCCTGATGTTCTTCAATAAGTAAGCAAACGAACTATGTTATATCTATAGCATGGAACACTTCTTAACATTAAAAAGGAACAAAGTATTGATATACTCAACCACGTGGATAGATCTCAAAGTCATTATGCTGAGTCAAAACATCCATTCCCAAAAGGTTACACACTGTTTGATTCCATTTATATAGCATCCTTAAGATTATAAAACTATGGAGATAAAGAACAAATAAGTGATCTCCAGGGTTTAGGGACAGAGAGGAGGAGCGAGGGAGGTGGGCGAGGTTATGAAAGGGCAACATGAGGGATTACTTCGGTGACAACTGTTCTGTATCTTTACTATGCTTTTTGACACACGATTATCAGCTGCATGATAAAATTGTATAGAACTAAACACACACACACACACACACACACACACACACACAGAGAGACAAGAGGACAAGTAAAATTGGAGTAATCTGAATAAGGCTGGTGGATTTTATCAATGCCAATATCCTGGTTGTGATATTGTACTATAGTTTTGAAAGATGTTACCGTTGGAGGAAAATGGGTAAAGGGTACAGAGGATCTCTCTGTATCATTTCTTACAATCTGTGTAAGAAATTTCTTACAATGTGTGAGTATTCAATTATCTCAAAGTAAAATGTTTAATTAAAACAAAAGGTAAAAGAAACAAAATAGGAAGTTCTAAAACAGATCCAATATATAGAAATGTTTTATAAAAGCCTGAGTTCAACTTCTTCCTAGTTGCATGATAACTGCCCAGAGTTATGTATTTTCCCTGAGAATCTATTTCCTCATCTGCAGAATAGAAATGAGTGCACACTACATAAGAGTATAGCAAAGGGTAAAACGAAGTAAGTTTTACTCTCAATATGTGTTAACTGAATATCTCATCATTTGTGTTCTTCCCAGCCAACCAGAGGGAGAATAAAGATTAGTTGGAAACAGGGGCAGTTTAATGCATTTTGCCCTATACAGTACCCTCTCTCTGGTGCTGTAATAGAACAGACTCATTATAGACACTATGGAAGTGGGTTGTCTGGGAAATTCCTTGGACTGCTGAAGTGCAACTGGTTAGTTTTGGTTGTAGGTGGTTGACATCTTGGAACCTACTGCCTCAGTCAGGATTCTGGCCACTCTCCTAGGGAAACCAAGTCCCTGCACACAGTGTCCTCCTTGTTCCAACCACAGGCCTTTTACATTCACCAGCCCTATGAGCACCATGTAATAATGTAGCTACTCAGTAAATGCTAAATTGTATTATGATTTGCATTCCTATTAATAATGTAAGAAAGGAAAAACAGGGTTATTGATGAGCATGGATATTAATTATAATTTTATTTTGCATAATTTTTCATGACCTACATTAAAAATAGATTGCAATAAATAGTTTTTAATCATAGGTCAGTGCCACATAGTAAGATATTTGCAACTCAGACATCACATAGTAGGTAGCAGGGGTTTCATGGGGAGAGGGTAGTAGTTGAAGGAATCCCTACAGAGGGAATTTTCTGGGAGTTTTATACAGTACAGGCTAATCAGGCAGAGCATCCAGACACTAAATCATATGACAGGATGTTTACTTTAGCCCCTCTCTCAGCCGACAAGAAAGCCATGTGTGTATGTATGTATGTGTGTGTATGTTTAAGAGAGAAAGAGAGTGGAAGAGCAAGAGAGAGAGAGCCAGTGTTCAGGAGCTAGAGACATACTAGGAATATATGTCATTATATACTATGATATATTATTTAAAGATATATATACTATAGTTAAATACTATAAATATACTATAATATATGCTTGAACAAAAAATGTAGTCCTGTAAAAACTTGTAACTGCATATATTCAGTCAATGATATATATTTAACAGCTTTGGGTGCAAAGAAATACATTTACACAAAATCTTTTTTCTGATACAATTCACACCCCTATTTATCATGTTTTAAAATTTTATATCGCTTCTCATCCTGATGAAAAATGTAATATATTTTGGGCAAAATTCCTTTACAAGAGGAAATTTTTGTATTGCTCTCTTTTGTCTTGCCACATCACAAGATAACCACTAGTAATATTTAAATGTATGGTCTCTACATTCGTGTGTGTGTGTGTGTGTGTGTGTGTGTGTGTGTGTGTGTGTGTATGTTTCCAAGGAAATGTGACTTACATCCTGCGACTCAGAGATTGCCCATCTTCAAAACTAGAGTAATGAAACCTTCCTCACCTGATCTTTGGGAGAAGAAAATGAGAAAACCTAAGGAGAATGTTTGTCCCATTGGATGCCTTCAGAAACTGACCTCACTCTGCCTCCTCCCTCACATAAAAGGTCACTTTGATAACTACTGTATCTGTAATCTATTGCTGGAACATAACAGAATTAGTGGCATAAAAATAAAACATATTCTTTTGCTCAACAAATCTGTGGATCAGGAATTCTGACAGTGCAGAGCAGGGATAGCTTTCTTTGCTCCACAATAACCAAGGCTTCAGCTAGAAAACCTCAGAGATTCAGAGTGACTTGATAACTGATGGATGGTATCATCTGGAGTCATCTGATTGATGCTAGCTGTTGGCTGGGACCTTGGCTGACACTGTTAGCTAGAACATCTACATGTGACCTCTCCATTGGCCTGGGCTTCCTTATAACATGCTGACTAGGTTCCAAGTGCAAGCAACCCAAGAGAAAGGAAATGGAGGCTGCAGTTTTGGAGGCTTTTGCCATGAAACTGCCACAGCTTCACTTCTGCCATATTTTAATGGTAAAAGTAAGTCACAGGCTTGCCGAGGTTTAGGGGAAACACCTTTAAACCCCACCTCTTATTGGGAATGTCACTGAATTTGTGGACATGATTTAAATCACCCTGATTCTTTTTGTTCTTTTTATCCTCCAAACGAATTTTCTACAATAAATACCAAGTATACTATTCCAATTATATTTTGTTGTTGTTGTTGTTGTTTATTAAATAAGTGCCCACTAGTGTTTTCAAGGATTGAAGAAAGTTTTTTTATGTCAATTGTATTTTTAATTCAATTTTATTGAGATATTTTCACAAACCATACAATCATCCACAGTGTACAATGAATTGTTCACAGTACCATTATATAGTTGTGAATTCATCACCACAATTTTTGAACACTTTCATTAGCACAAAAAAAGAATAAGAATAAAAATGAAAGTAAAAAAAGAACACCCAAAACATTTCATACCCCCATCCCTCCCTATTATTCATTTACTTTTTGTCCCCATTTTCCTACTCAACTGTCCATATCTGGATAAAGGGAGTAGGAGCCACAATGTTTTCACAATCACACAGTCCCACCATGTAAGTTATATAGTTAAACAATCATCTTCAATAATCAAGGATACTGGATTGCAGTTCAACAGTTTCAGATATTTCCTTCTAGCTATTGTAATAAACTAAAATCTAAAAAGGGCTATCTATATCATGCATAAGAATAACCTCCAGAATGACCTCTCAACTCTATTTGAGATCTCTCAGCCACTGAAACTTTACTTTGTTTCTCTTCCACCTTTGGGTCTAGAAGGCTTTCTCAATCTAAAAATTCCAGGGCCAAGCTCATCCCTGTGACACATGTCTCATGTTGCCTAGGAGATTTACACCTCTGGGACTCATTTCCCATGTAGGGGAAGGGCAGTGAGTTTACCTGCAGAGTTGGCTTAGAGAGAGAGGCCACATATGAGGAACAATAGAGGTTCTCTGGAGGTGACTCTTAGGCACAATTTTAAGTAGGCTTAGCTTCGCCTTTGTAGTAACAAACTTCATAAGGGCAAGCCCCAGGATTGAGGGCTTGGCCTTCTAAATTGGTAGTCCCCAATGCTTGTGAGAATATCAGTAATTCCCCAGGTGCGGAAGTTTAATATTTTCATTCCCCCCAAGTCCCTCAAGTGGGGTTGCAAATAAATACATTTTTATTCTCTGACCATACAAGTTAAATTATATAATATGCCACAAAAACTATAGATTTTGCAACTAATAAACATCTCTTCCTTTGATCTCACACAGAAGTTGAAGTTTTAAACACCATCAACATCTTCTTTTACCCTTCAGTCTGATTTATCTTAGTCCTAAGTCCATTTCATTCATATCTCTATTTATAGTCTGATTTCTTTTTCAGACTCTTTAACATGCTGTATGGGATAACACTGACATGTATAGCTGCTGGACTCTGGCTCTGAGTCTCAGGTGTCACACAGATACCCAAAGTTCCAGCGACTGACCAGGTTATGCACACACGACAGTTCGCCATTCTGTACATCAGTCAATGTACCCTTAGGCCACCTCCATCTATTGCAAATTGTGAATACTGACACCATAAACCCCACTGTGCAAATGTCCATTTGTGTCCCTTTTCTCACTTCTTCCAAGTATGTACCCAATAACAGTGTTTCAGGACCATATGGCAACCCCATGCTTAGCTACCTATGGAGCCAACACACTGCCCTCCAGATGGGCTGCACCATTCTCCTTCCCCACCTATGGTGATTAGGTACATCCCTCTTTCCACATTTTCTCCATCACTAGTATCCCTCTGCTTATATTTTAGACAGTTTTATTCACACATCATACATTCCCTCCTAAATAATCAATGGTTCCCTGTATTATCACATAGTTATGCATTCACCACCACTATCTATATGAGGACATTTCCATTTCTTCCATAAAGAATGAGGAAGAGGCAAAAAGAAGAAAAAAAAAAGAAAATGAAAGAAAAAATGACAACTAAAAAGTAACAAAAGGAAAAATAAAATTAAAATAGAATATAATAGAAAGATCAGACAACAACACAAATGCCAAAAATCCCATACCCCTCCCTTATATCCCCCTTGTATAGACATTTAGCTTTGGTATATTGTCTTTGTTGCAATTAATGCAGCATAGTACAATGTTACTGTTAACTGTAGACTCAAGTTTGTATCAATAGTGTTTTTCCCCAATAGCATCCCATTTTCAATACCTTGCAAAATTGACATTCATTTGTTCTCCCTCATGTGAAAACATTCTTATATTTCTACATTTAATCACAATCATTGACCACTCTAGGTTTCACTAAGTTATACCATTGCAGTCTTTGTCTTTTATCTTTCCTTCTGGTGTCCTACATGCCCCCAACCTTCCCATTTCAACTGTACTCACAGTCATCTTTTTCAAGGTTCTTACAATATTGCGCTACTGTCACCCAGTATTGTGCTATCCATTTCTGGATCTATACAATCAATCCTGTTGAACATTCTGTACTCCTTCAGCATGAAATGCCCTATCCTCCTGGTATCTTCATTTCTACACTCTTCTCCAAACCTCTTTCTCCTGTCTTTTCCTATCTGTCTGTAGCACTGCCTTTAGTATTTCTTGTAGAGGAGGTCTCCTGTTTATGAATTCTCTTAGTTTCTGTTTAACTTTCAATATTTTGAACTTTCCTTCATTTTTGAAGGACAGTTTTGCTGGATATAGGATTCTTGGTTGGCAGTTTTTCCTTTTCAGTATCTTGAATATATCATACCACTGCCTTCTCACCTCCCATGTTTCTTCTACTGAGTAATCCTCACTTAGTCTCATTGAGATTTCCTTGTACTTGATGGATTGCTTTTCTATTGCTGCTTTCAGAATTCTCTTATTTGTCTTTAACATTTGACAATCTGATTAGTGTCTTGGAGTAGATCTATTTGAATCAATTCTGTTTGGGGTATGCTGTGCTTCTTGGACCTATAATTTTATGCCATTTATAAGAGTTGGGAAATTTCATTGATTATTTCCTCTATTATTATTTCTTCAGCCTTTCCTTTTTCTTCTCCTTCTGGGACACTTATAACATGCATATTCATGTGCCTCATGTTGTCATTCATTTATGAGACTCTTCATATTTTTCTATTCTTTTCCTTATCTGTTCTTTTGGGTGTAGGATTTCAAATGTCCTGTCCTCTAGTCTGGTAATCCTTTCTTCTGCCTCTCCAAGTCTGCTGTTGTGTGTCTCCACTGCATTTTTCATCTCTTCTATTGTGCCTTTCCTTCCTATATGTTCTGCCATTTGTTTCCTCAAGCTTAAGAATTCTTCCTTATGGTCACCCAGTATCTTCTTTATAGTATTCATCCCTTTTGTCACATTTTTTTTCAAAATGATGATTTGATTTTGAAGATTTGTTTGAATATCTTTAATTAGTTGTCTCAATTCTTGAATCTCAGTTGAGGTGTTAGCCTGCTCCTCTGACTAGGCCATATCTTCATGTTTCCTGGTGTGGCTTGTGATTCTTGCTGTCTAGGCATCTGATTTTCTTGATTAGTTTATTCTGGGGGTTGCTTTCTCTCTTTTGCCTTTGGTTTTCTTGTTGGTTTTCTTTGATATCTATATTTGTTTGTTTCTCTTTTTAGCCAGTTGTCAGATTGATTTTGCCCCCAGTTTTCCCCCCAAATCAAGCACCCACTGTGGCCTGCCTAAGTGATGATAGGCAGGCACTGGGCACCCCAGCAGGTTCACTGAGTGTGGTAATATAGATCTGCTGACTTCCAGTGGTGCTCTGTTTAATGATGGTCAGCAAGATTTGTTTTAGAGCCCTGCTTTGACTGTTGGGTTGTCTGTATTTCTTGGCCAAAACTGGGCTGGGTTTCTGTGCAGGGCATGTAGAACAGTTCCTATGATCCTAATAAAGGGTCTGGAGCATCTTTTTAAGTGTTTCTATTCCCTTGCACTTTCCAGACTGTCCAGCAGATGGCACTGTTCAGTAACTTTGCCTCAGAGCACAAGCTGTGTCTACACAGGTGAGCTGAAACTGTGGGTTTCCATGCCCTCACTTGGCCAACCAAAATCTGGCTCAATGTGGGGCTACGCCTTTGGCAGAGTACTCCCTCAGCTGGCCCAGTACTTTGGCCATCCCCAAGGCAAGGAAATGGCCACTGGCTGCTGCTTCCCTCAAAGGTGGGGGGAGGGTTTTCAGACCTAGGGCTGGAAACACATTCTTTGTCCATGTTTTTACAGTCTCTTTGTCCCCACTGACCTGGTCCTTGAAATGTCCTCCCCCATTCCCTGGGTTTTATAAACAGTGAGGGTATATGTCTCACTGCTGTGAGAGATTTTAAAATCTCTGTACCTGCTGGGAGGGTTCCCATATGCTGATTCTGTGCTTTTCCTGCACTGAGCCAGAGTGAGGGGAGGGGAGAGGCTTGTCTGTGACAGAAGATTCCTACCTGATATTTCTTCTCTTTTTTCATTTCAGCATCTGCAGGGTCCTTCTCCAGTCTATATCCTCCTCCAGAGTTTCAAATAACTCAGAATTGTTTTTTTTCTCATTGAATCTCTGGAGAGGAGTCTGCAGTTTTCAGTAGCTGCTTATTTTGCCATGTTCATGATGTCACCCCTCCCTCTCAACTGCACTTTTACACTCCCCAGTTTAGTTTGAAAACAATCTTTTCTTATATATATCCGAATGAATTTGAAATTACAGTTATCTCAAAGTACACAGAAATTACCTATATTCTCCCATAAATGAAACACTAATAAAAGAACACTTAATATATTATTTAAGGACTTCAACATAATAGAATTTTCTTTTTTCAGCTTTTTAAACTATTTTTCCCATCTAAACCAATACGTAATATTTGGCTTTTGGGTTATATGTGCATGTAAACAGACACATTTGTCAAAGTGAGCATAAGATGAAACAGCATACAGTGTCCTTTCTGGATATAATTAAATTTTCAGAGTCAAGGTGGTTCAAATGGGAGCAAAAATTTGACTTCTTCATGAAATAAACTAGAGATAAACACAAAATAAGACTAATAGCTAAAGATTTATTCCATAAATCATTTTCTTTCCTATCCTTCTAACATACAAGTGTGCACTCTGGATATGTGTGAATGAAAATACCACCAATCAAGATTGTGAACTCCTATGATTAGGGGTATCTAATTCAATAAAATGTCCTGGGGTGAAAAGAGAGGTAATAGAGGTGAATAGAGTACACTTTTTTCATCAAGTTATACATATCAACTTAATAAAGAGGTAGATTATTTAAAAGTCTCAATGGGCTCAGATATTGACTTGGGCCTGAAAGTGATGTTTTAATTACTAATTAAGATCATAATTAAGCATATCAGAATGGTAGCCATCACTGAATTAATACCTTAAGGGTAAACATTGGAAAGAAATGATTGTTAGAAAACACAAACTAAACATTATGTTTTGTGGTTCTACTATTTTGCTTGTTCCACCATTTTTGTAATTGGTACAAGATAAGAGGTCCAATTTGTTTAAGAACATTTAATGTACCCACAAACTGTCTGAATCAAAGATTTTTATTAATTTTTCTGCCAAACACAGCATTGATTTCCACATACAATTATTTTTTAAGATAAAAAAATAAGTCAATTTAAAAAAAGTTGTGGCCTTGAGCCATGAAACATTACACTTTTAACACTGGTTTGACTGAAAAACCAAGAATGTCACTGTAAAGATGTTAGCCACTGTTGGTCTTAAGCAATGAATTTATGCAGCTCTACTGTGACTTCTCCAAAAACACTTTGCAGCACCTAACACACTGCTGGTACACAGTCTCAAAGTTGGAGTCATTCCCATAATAGGGATCCTCAATAATAAGTTGTTTTTGTGGATCATAGCTACCAAGTAGTTCAATTTTTGCTTTGCAGTTTTTAGCTTCACTACCTTTTCTATTCACATCTCTCATATTGCTTTCATTCATACATAATATATAATCAAATGTGGCAAAGTCTTCTTTGGTAAACTGCCAGGGAATGTGATTCATAGGAATAATATGTGCCTTCATGCAAATTTTCCATCAAAAATCAGGAGGGATTCCTGTCTCATAAGTGGATGTTATAGCACTGTCTATCCTCCATTTATCTGAAATATTTTGATCAGTTACAAGTTTTCTGAAAACTGCCTGTGCAATGGATGATCAAAAAATATCCAAACATGCAAACAGCACTGACTTGTGGGGCTGTGCTGCCATCTTCTCTGGAGCAATGAGAGGCACAGAGAATCTGAAGAAAGTTTATGTGGCAGTTTGAAGCTGAATACACCCCAGAAAAAGAATTCTTAAATCCATCCCTGTGGATGTGGACACATTGTAAGTAGGACCTTTTGAAGAGGTTACTTCAGTTAAGGAGTGACCCATATCATTCAGAATGGATCTTAATCTTATTACTGGAGTCCTTTATAAATGGAGTGAAAACAGAGAAGGAAAGCCAGGAAAAGCAAGAAGCTGAAATCAACAAAGCCCAGAAAGGAAGAGAGAGACCAGCAGGTGCCATCATATGCCTTGTCATGTGACAGAGGAGTCAAGGATTGCTGGCAGCCAGACTTCAGGAAGAAAGCATCACCTTGATGATGTCTTGATTTGGATATTTTCACAGCCTCAAAATCGTAAGCTAATAAATTTCCATTATTCAAGCCAAACAATGTCACAGTATTTGTTTTGATTTTAATTCAATTTTATTAAGATATATTCACATACCATAGTCACCCAAACTGTACAATGAATTGTTCACAGTACCATCATATAGTTGTGCATTCATCACCCCAATCTATTTTTGAACATTTTCCTTGTACAAGAAAAAGTGAAACTAAGAATAAAATTAAAAAGTAAACAAGAACACCCAAATCATACCTCCCACCTTATATTTCATTTAGTTTTTTGTACCCATTTTTCTACTCATCCATCCCTACACTGGATAAAGGGAGTGTGATCCATAAGGGTTTCACAATCATACTGTCACCTCTTGTAAGCTACATTGCTATACAATCATCTTCAAGAGTCAAGGCTAGCAGTATGATAGCTTCAGGTATTTACTTTTAGCTATTAAAATGCATTAAAACATAAAAAGGATTATCTATATAGTGCATAAGAATGCCCACCAGAGTGACCTCTTGGCTCCATTTGGAATCTCTCAGCCACTGAAATTTTATTTCATTTCATATTGCATCCCCCTTTTGGTAAAGATGCTCTCAATCCCATGATGTCAGGTCCAGATTCATCATTGGGAGTCATATCCCAGTTGCCAGAGAGATTTACACCCCTGGGAGTCAGATCCCACATAGCGGGGAGGGCAGTGAGTTCACCCACTGAGTTGGCTTAGCTAGAGAGAGGACCACATCTGAGCAACAAAGAGGTACTCAGGGGGAGATTCTTAGGTACAATTATAAGCAGGTTTAGCTTCTCCTTTGCAGTAACAAGCTTCATAAGGGCAAGTACCATGATAGAGGGCTTGGCACATCAAACTGCCAGTCCTTGATGTTTGTGAGAACATCAGCAACAATCCAGGTGAAAAAGTCCAACACCTATGGATTTTCTTCCAGCTCCTCAGGGGGGCCCTGCATATATATTTTTATTCTCTGTCCAAATTATTTTGGGATGTGTCACTATTTCACACTAACCTATGCACACCTAGCAGGTTGCCCTTCCGATTAAAAGTTCCATGTAGTTACGGTATTTGAACAAATTGTATAAGTTAAATTGTTTAGGAAATATAGATCTTGTACCAATCAAACATCTCTTCCCTTGGTCTCACATGGAGTTTGAAGTTTTAAAATGCAGCCAGTATTGTCCTTTACCCTTTGGCCCAATTTTCCCTAGTCCTAACCTCATCTGATTCATTCACATCTCGAGTTGAAGTCTGGATTTTTTTTCAGGTTTCTGACAGTTGCTATATGTGCTAACACTGACATTCATATCTGCTGAGTTCTATTTCTGAGTTTCATGTGTCACACAGATACCCAAAGTTCCAGGGATTGATCAGGTTATACACAAAGGGATCAGCATCTCAGAATCTTCAGATAGCTATTACAATTCAGGAACAAATGTGACTGCCGTAAGAGCTTACAATCTAGGAACAGTTAAAATAAGTGTTCCCCTGCTGTGCTCTAAGGTTCAGTTCTGAGTTTACACATTGCAGTTAGTCCATATTGGTGAGATATTATAGTGTTTGCCTTTTTTTCTGGTGTAGTTCACTCAAAATGCTGTCTACAGGATCCAGTCACCTTTTTGCATGTCTCACAACTTCAGTCGTTCTCGCAGTAGCTAAATACTCCATTGTATGCACACATAACAGTTCACCATTCTGCTCCTCAGTTGAGGTACCCTTAGGCCACCTCCACCCATTGCAGATCATGAATACTCTCTCCATAAACACCAGTGTGCAAATGTCTATTCATGTCCCTGCTCTCAAATCCTCCAAGTAAAAGCCCCTTAATGAGGTTGCAGGACCTTATGGCCCCCACATACTTAGCTTCGTATGGAACTATCCAATGTCCTCCAGAAAGGCTACACCATTCTGCCTCCTAACCAACAGTAAATATGCACATTCCTCTTTCCATGTTTTTCCAGCACTTTTATCCCTGTTTATATTTTTCCATACAATAACATAGAGCTATATTCACATACCATATAATTATCCAGAGTGGACAATGAGTTGTTCATGGTATCATCATACAGTTGTGCATTTATCACTACAGTCAGCACTTGAACAGATTGATTACTATGAAAAAAAGTTTTTTAAAAAATAATAAAAAAGATAAAAAGAAAAATAAAATATCATATAATACAATATAATAGTAGGGTCAGACAACAACACCAAACCAAGAATCCCATATCCCTCCCTTAAACACCCCCCCACACACACACACATTTAGCTTTGGTAGCTTGCCTTTGTTACATTTAATGGAAGCATATTACAATGTTACCTTTGACCATAGACTCCAGTTTGCTTTGATTGTATTTTTTCCCCAATACCATCCCCTTTCCAACACTCTGCATGGTTGACATTCATTTGTTCTCCCACATGCAAGAACATTTTTATATTTGTACATTTAGTCACAATCATTGACCACTCAATGTTTGCTAGGCTAAACAGTCCCAGTCTTAATCTTCTATCTTTACCTCAGGTGTCATACATGCTCCTTGCCCACCTCTTTCAGCTTTACTCATGGACATCTTTGTTCAGTGTGGTTACAATTCTGTGCTACCATCACACAGTATTATGCTATTTCTGGATGTATACAATCAATCCTGCTGAACATTCTGTAGTCCTTCAGCATCAAATGCCTGATCTCTACCCTCTTTCCATCTCCTGGTAGTCTCTGTTATCAGCTTTTAACTCTCAGTTTGCTCATCAATGTTAGTTCATATTAGTGAGACCATACAGTATTTGTCCTCTTGTTTCTGGCTAACTTTGCTCAACTATGTCCTCAAGGTTCATCCACGTTACTATATGCTCCATGTCTTAAGATTTCATCGTGTGTATGAACCACAGTATGTTTATCCAATCATCTGTTGATGAACATTTGGGCTATTTCCATCTCTTGGATACTGTGAATAATGCCGCTATAAGCATCAGTGTACAAATGTCTGTTTGTGTCTTAACTTTCAGTTCCTTTGAGTATATACCTAGTAATGGAATAGCTGGATCATATGGCAAATCTATACTTAGCTTCCTGAGGAACAGCCACTCTGTCTTCCAGAATGGTTGCACTGTTCTACATTCCCACCAACAGTGAATAAGTGTGCCTCTTTCTCCACATCCTCACCAGCACTTGTAATTTTCTGTTTTTTTGGATAATGGCCATTCTGATAGGTGTGAGATGATATCTCATTTTGGTTTTGATTTGCATTTCCCTTATAGCCAGTGAAGTTGAGCATTTTTCATATATTTTGAGCCATTTGTATTTCCTCTTCAGAAAACTGTCTGTCCATGTCTTTTGCCCAAATTTTCATTGTGTTTGCCTTTCTGTTGTTGAGTTGTAGAATCACTTTATATATTTAGGATATTAAACCCTCATCTGATATGTGGCTTCCAAATATTGTCTCACACTGTGTAGGCTGTCTTTTTACCTTTTTGACAAAGTCCTTTGAGGTGCAAAAGTGTTTAATATTGAGGAGATTCCATTTGTCTGTTTGCTCTTTAGTTGCTTGCACTTTGGGTGTAAGGTCTAGGAAACCATCTCTTATCATAAGATTTTAAGAAATTGCCTTACATTTTCTTCCCAGTGTCTTATGGTGTTAGCACTAATGTTTAGGTCTTTGATCCATTTTGAGTTAATTTTTATATAAAGTGTGAGATAGGGGTCTTCTTTCATTCTTTTGGAAATGGATACCCAGTTCTCCAAACAGCATTTCTTGAAGAGGCTGCTCCATCCCAGTTGCTTTGGTTTAACTACCTTATCAAAGATCAATTGTCCATAGATGCAAGAGTCTATTTCTGAGCATTCAATTCAATTCCACTGTTAGATATATCCATCCTCATGCCAGTACAATGCTGTTTTGAGCATTGTAACTTTGTAATATGCTTCAAAGTCAGGTAGTGTGAGACCTCCCACTTTGTTCTTCTTTCTCAAGATGTTTTAGGTTATTTGGGGCACTTTGCCCTTCCAGATAAATTTGGTTATTGGTTTTTATATTTCTGCAAAGTAAGTTGTTGGAATTTTAATTGGTATTGCATTGAATCTATAAATAAGTTTAAGTAGAATTGAAATCTTATTTGTATTTAGTCTTCCAATCCATGAACAAGGTATGTTCTTCCATTTTTTTTAAGTCCTGTTCAATTTCTTTTTTTAAAATTTTTTTCATTTATTGAGATTGTTCACATACCATACAATTATCCAAAGATATTCAATTTCTTTTAGCAGTTTCTTGTAGTTTTCTTTGTCTAGGTCTTCTGTGATCTTTGTGATATTTATTCCTAAATACTAGATTGCTTTTGTTGCTATTGGAAATGGAATTTTTTTCTTGATTTCTTCCACTTGTTGTACATTACTTGTGTATAAGAACACTACAGATTTTTGCATGTTGATCTTGTAGCCTGCCACTTTGCTGTATTTATTAATTAGTTCTAGTAGCTTTCCTGTAGATTTTTCTGGAATTTCTACATATAGAATCATGTCAGTGGCAAAGAATGAAAGCTTTACTTCTTCCTCTCCAATCTGGATGCATTTCATTTCTTTTTCTTGCCTAATTACTCTAGCTAGAATGTCCAGCATGATGTTGAATAACAATGGTGACAGTGGGCATCCCTGTCTTGTTCCTGATCTTAGAGGGAAATCTTTCAGTATTTCCCCATTGACTACAATGTTAGCTGTGGGTTTTTCATATAATGCCTTTATCATATTGAGAAAATTCCCTTCTATTCCTATCCTTTGAAATTTTTCATCAAGAAAAGATGTTGAATTTTGTCAAATGCCTTTTCTGCATCGATCAAGATGATCATATGGTTCTTTTGCTTTGACTGATTGATGTGGTGTATTACATTAATTGATTTTCTTGTGTTAAAGCAGCCTTGCATACCTGGAATAAACTCCCCTGGCTGTGATGTATAATTCTTTTAATGACCTGCTGAATTCAATTTGTGAAGATTTTGTTGATTTTTGCATCTTTATTCATTAAAGAGATTAGTCTATAATTTTCTTTTTGTGTGGTATCTTTCTCTGATTTTTGTATTAGGGTGATGTTTCTTCATAGAATGAGTTGAATAGTTTCCCCCTCTTCAATTTTTGTGAAGAGTTTGAGCAGGATTGGTACTCTTTCTTGAATGCTTGGTAGAATTCGCATGTGATACAATCTGGCCCTGGGCTTTCCTTTTTTGGGAGCTTTTTGATGACTGGCTCAATCCCTTTATTTGTGATTGGTTTGTTTAGGTTGTCTATGTCTTCTTCAGTCCATGTTTGTTGTTTATGCTTTTCTAGAAAGTTGTCCATTTCATCTGTTATCTAGTTTATTAGGAAATAGTTGCTCATAGTACCTTCTCATTATCTCCTTTATTTCTGCAGGGTCAGTAGTTATGCTCCTTTCTCATTCTGTTTGCATTTACTTGCATTCTCTCTCTCTTTCTCCCCCCCGCCCCCCTAGCTAGACGTCCATCAATTTTGTTGATTGTTGAACTTCTGGTTTTGTTGATTCTTTATATTGATTTCCTGTTCTCAGTTTCATTTATTTTTGCTTGAATCTTTGCTATTTCTTTCCTTCAGTTTCCTTTGGGGTTAGTTTGCTGTTCTTTCTCTAGTTCCTCGAGGTGAACAGGTAATTCCACAATTTTTTGCTCTCTCTTCTCTTTTAATATCAGCATTTAGGGCAATAAATTTCGCTCTCAGCACTACCTTTGCTGCATCCCATAAGTTTTGATATGTTGTGTTTTCATTGTCATTTGCCTCAAGGTATTTACTAACTTCTCTTTTAATTTCTTTCTTTACCCACTGGTTTTCTTAGAGTGTGTTGTTTCACCTCCATATGCTTGTGAATTTTACAATGTTCTGCCTGTTATTTCCAACTTTTTTCCTATATGATCTGAGAAAGTATTTTGTATGCTATCCATATTTGTAAATTTGTTCAGACTTGCTTTTTGACCCAACATGTGGTGTATCCTAGAGAATGTTCCATGAGCACTTGAGAAAAATGTGTATTCTGCTGTTGTGGGGTGTAGTGTTCTATAAATATCTGTCAAGTTTAGTTCACTTATCATACAACTCAACATCTCCATTTCCTTGTTGTTCCTCTCTCTAGATGTTCTATCCATTGATGAGAGTGGTGTATTGAAATCTCCAACTATTATTGTAGAGGTATCTACCTCTCCTTTCAGTGTTCTCAGCATTTGCCTCATGAATTTTGGGGCACTCTGGCTTGGTGCATAAATATTTATGATTGCATTGCTTTCTTGATGATTTGATACTTCTCTTAATATATGGTATCCTTCTGTGTCTCTTTTAATTGTTTTACTTTTCAAATGTAATTTGTCTGATGTTCATATAGCTATGCCTGCTTTTTTTCTGGTTGCTTTTTGCATGAAATATCTTTTTCCAACCTTTCACTTCCAGCCTGTTTTTTCTCCATGTGTCTATGGCAAGTTTCTTGTAGACAGCATACAGATGGATCCTGTTTTTAATCAATTCTACCAGTCTGTGTCTTTTCATTGGGGACTCTAATCCATTACCATTTAATATTATTACTGTAAGGTCAGTACTTTCTTCTATCATTTTGTGTTTTGGATTTTATATGCCATGCCTTATTTTTTCCTCTCTCTCCTTTTACCCTTCCTGATAATCTTCATTTCTGCACTTTTCTCCAGACATCTCTCTCCTGTCTTTTCCTATCAGCCTGTAGAACTCCCTTTAGCATTTCTTGTAGCGCTGGTCTCTTATTCACAAACTCTCTCAGTGTCTCTTTGTCAGAAAAGATTTTAATCCACCCTGATTTTTGGAGGACAGTTTTGCTGGATATAGAATCCTTGGTTTGCAGGTCTTCCCTTTCAGTCTCTTAAATATATCATACCACAGTCTTCTCACCTCCATGGTTTCTGAAGAGAAATATGTACATGGTCTTATTGAACTTCCCTTGTATGTGATGGATTGCTTTTCTCTCACTGCTTTCAGAATTCTCTGTCTTTGACATTGGATAATCTGATCAGTAAGTGTCTTGGTGTGGGTCTATTGGGACCTATTCTCTTTGGGGTATGATGTACTTCTGGAATATGTAATTTTCTCTCTTTCATAAGAGTCAGGAAATTTTCAGTGAATGTTTCTTCTATTATTCTTTCTGCCCATTTTTCCCTCTCTTCTTCCTCTGGGGCACCCATAACATGCATATTCATGCACTTCATTTTGTCACTCAGCTCCCTAAGACTCTGCTCATGTTTTTCCATTCTTTTCACCATCTGTTCTTTTGTGTGCATGAATTCAAATGTCTTGTCTTCCAATTCACTGATCCTTTCTTCTGCCTGTTCAAATCTACTATTGTATCCCTCCATTGTCTTTTTCATTTCTTCCATTATGCCCTTCATTTCCATAATTTCTACCAAAAGTTTCTTCAAGTTTACAAGTTCTTCTTTATGGCCATCCAGTGTCTTCTTTATACCTTCATCTCTTTTGTTATGTCTTCCCTCAGTTCATTCAACTGATTTTTTAATTGATTTGGGGGATTTGTTTGAACAGCTTTAGTTAGTTCTTCCCTCAGTTCATTGGATTGATTTAGCATTATTTGTCTCAACTCCTGTATCTCAGTTGAATGATTAGTTTATTCCTTTGACCCATATTTTCATGTTTCCTTGTATGTCTCATTATCTTAAGTTGTCTAGGCATCTGAATTTCTTGATTAGTTTATTCTGGAGCTCGTTTTCACTCTTTAACCTAGGGTTTTCTTTTTGGTTGACTTTGTTCTCCAACCTTTAGTGTTCAGTTCAGCTTATTCTAAGCCTCTAATTCAGGTTCTATTTAGGTGAACAGAGTTTTTCACCTCTTGTTTTTCTGTTCCTTGCCCTGCATCTATGTAGCCTTTTTGTGTGAGGGTCTCCTCAGATATGGTCAACCCCAGTTAAGTTTTCCCAGTTCAGAGAGGCCCAGGCCTCCAGAGGAGGGTATGAATTTTCCTTGAGAATGAGACCCTCCTGTGATGCCTTTAGAGTCTGGGCTTTTCCTATCCTATCCAGCAGGTGGTGCTTACCAGCCTGCAGCTTCCCCACCAGCATAAGGTGGTATGGAGCCTTTAGTTCTCCTGGTAACCTTGATGCTGTCAGGGACATGGCTGACTGAAGTTGGTTTCTGAATTCAGCCCTTGGTTTCCGAGTTCCCTAAAGGAGGGCTGCCACTCAAATTGGACCACACCCCCTTTTCTTGGGGAAGTTATGGTCTTTAGAGAATTGTCTTCCCCACTAGACTTATTGCTTTGCCTCTCAGAGCTATCTTGCCTGGGCCCAAATTGCAAGCCTTGAGGCTTTCTGCAATGGTCTACTTAGAACAGTTATTTTTAAAAAAGAGAAAAAGATAAAAACAAAAAAAAGAAAAAAGAAAAAGAAGGGGCCAGTATAGACTATTTAAAGAAAAGTGCTTTAATTCCATCCTTGCAGCTCTGATGGGTTATTGAAATGCAAAAAACAAGGAGTTGGAGAGCAATTGAGGAGCAAATAAGAAACCAGAAAAACTGGTTTTCCAGAGAAGGTCCTCAGGCCCCCTAGGTTTGCATATGTGCCTGATTCTGTTTGATCCCAGCCCATCTCCATATTATGTTCACCCCAAACTCCAAAAGTCTGTTTTTGTTTTCTTTTTTGCTGTTTTTGCTAGCCCTATCTCCTCTCCACCAGGCTGACTGATCCCAGATTCTCCAGTGTCTGGTTTCAGTTTATCTATGGTTGGAGTTTTTTTCAGCAGTCTGAGTTTGTTAATCAGTTCTGAAACTGCAGTTCTCCCTCCTGGTTTCCAGCACTGATGGCCTCTCCTCCCTTGTGGGCCCCCTCCCCTCCACAGTATTTGTTTTAAGCAGCTTAGGAAATTAAAATAGATTTTGGTACCAGGAGAATGGGGTTCTGCTATTGCAAATATTAAAAAATGTGGAAATGGCTATGGAATTGAGTAATGGGTAGAGGCTGGAAAAATTGTGAGGCAATTAATAGGAAAGGCCTAGAATGCTTTGAAGAGACTGTAGAAACATGGATGCCAAAGGTAATTCAAATAAGACCTTAGAAGGAAATGATGAATGTGTTATTGCAAACTGGAGGAAAGGCAATCTTTGTTTTAAAGCAGCAGAGAACTTGGTATAATTGTGTTCTGTTCAGTCACAAACTGTGTGGAACAGATACCTCATGGAAAACTGTTATCAGTAATGCCTCATAGTCTTGAACATGTAGAGCAGCTGAGATCAGCAAAATCCATAAGATCCTGCAGCCAGGGGGCCCATGTCCCTCCCTGCCAGGTACAACAGACTGTTTTGTGGCTGGTTTCCTGAGGGAGGTAGGGCCATCAGTGCTGGGAACCAGGAGGGAGTCTCAACCTGGCCCCACTTGCAGAACCAATTAACAAAACTCATACTGCTGAACAAAAACCCCAACCATATATATAAACTGAGATCAGACACTGGAGAATCTGGGAGCAGTCAGCCTGGCAGAGAGGAGACAGGGCTACTAAAAACAGCAAAAAAAAAAGTGACTTTTGGACTTGTGGGTGAACATAAAAGGAAGAAGGGCTGGGCTCAAACAGAATCAGGTGCACATGCAAACCCAGGAAGCCAAGACCCTTCTCTGAAAAGCCAGCTTTTCTGGTTTCTTGTACTCTCTTCAATAGCTCTCCAATTCCTTATCTTTTTGCATTTCAAAAGCCCATCAGAACTCCTGTGTCAACCCGGCCCCTGCAAGGGGGGAATTACAGTTGTCTCAGAGAAACTATCCAATAAGAAGAGATAACAAGACTAAAGGGCTTTTCTTGAAATATTCTATACTGGGCCTTTCTTTTCCCTTTTTCTTTTTTTATCTTTTTCTCTTTTTTTAAAAAACAACTATTCTAAGTAGCCCATTAAAGAAAGCATCAAAGACTTGCAATTGGACCATGGACCCAGGAAAGAGCAGAGCTAAGATAGCTCTGAGAGACAAAGCTATGGCTCTAGATGGGGAGAGAATTCTGCAAAGAGCATAACACCCCCTAGAAAAGGAGGGTGAGTTCCAGCTAAATTTGCAGCCCTCCTTCAGGGAACTCAGATCCCAGGGGTTGGAATTCAGAAACAAAATTGTCAGTCACACACCCAGCAATGTCAGAGTCACTGGGAGAACTAAAGTCTCCACACCTACATATACTGGTGGGGGGGCTGCAGGTTGGAAAACAACACCTGCTGGACAGGATAGGAAAAGCACAGAGTCTAAAGGCTTTGCAGAAGGGTCTCATTCTCAGGGGAACTCCATATCTTCCTACTGAGACCTGGGCCTCTCTGGACTAGGAAAACCTAACTGGGGTTAACCATATCTGAGGAGACCCTCTCACAGAAAGGCTACATAGAGGCAGGGCAAGAAACAGAAAAACAAGAGGTAAAAAAACTCTGATCAACTAAACAGAACATAAGTTAGAGGTCTAAAATAAGTTGAACTGAACACCAAAGGTTAGAGAACAAAGCAAATCAACAAGAAAACCCTAGGTGAAAGAGTGAAAACAAGCTCCAGAATAAACTAATCAAGAATGTCAGATGCTGAGACAGCTTAAGATAATGAGCCATACTAGGAAACATGAAAATATGGACCAGCCAAAGGAACAAACTAATAGTTCAACTGAGATACAGGAGTTGAGACAAGTAATGCTAAATCAACTCAAAGAACTGAGGGAAGAACTAACTAAATCTGTTCAAACAAATCTCCTAAATCAATTAAAAAATCAATTCAATGAACTGAGGGAAGATACAGCAAAAGATATGAAGGATATAAGGAAGACACGGGATGACCATAAAGAAGAATTTGTAAACTTGAAAAAACTTATGGCAGAACTTATGGGAAAGAAGGACATAATGGAGGAGATGCAAAACACAATGGAGGGATAAAACAGTAGATTTGAACAGGCAGAAGAAAGGATCAGTGAATTGGAAGAAAAGACATTTGAATTCATGCACACAAAAGAACAGATGGTGAAAAGAATGGAAAAATATGAGGAAGGTCTTAGGGAGCTGAGTGACAAAATGAAGCATGCAAATATATGTGCTATGGGTGCCCCAGAGGGAGAAGAGAAGGATAAATGGGCAGAAAGAATAATAGAAGAAATACCCACTGAAAATTTCCCAACTCTTATGAAAGACAGAAAATTAGAGATTCAAGAAATACAGCACACCCCAAACAGAATAGATCCTAATAGACATGCTTCAAGACAATTACTGATCAGATTGTCCACTGTCAAAGACAAAGAGAGAATTCTGAAAGCAGTGAGAGAAAAGCAATCCATCACATACAAGGGAAACTTGATAAGACCATGTACAGATTTTTCAGCAGAAATCACCAAGGCAAGAAGACAGTGGTATGATATATTTAAGTTACTGAAAGAGAAAAACTGCCAACCAAGAATTCTATATCCAGCAAAACTGTCCTCCAAAAAATGAGGGTGAGATTAAAATATTTTCAGACAAATAGACACTGAGAGAGTTTGCAAGTAAGAGATCAGCACTACAAGAAATAACAAAGGGAGTGCTACAGGCTGATAGGAAAAGACAGGAGAGAGAGGTTTGGAGAAGAGTGTAGAAATGAAGATTATCAGAAGAGTAAGAGGAGAGAGAGAAAAAATAAGACATAACATATAAAATTCAAAAGACACAATAGTAGAAGAAAGTACTGCGCTTACAGTAATAACAGTAAATGTTAATGGATTAAATACCCCAATAAAAAGACACAGACTTGCAGAATGGATTAAAAAAACAGGACCCATCCACATGCTCTCTACAAGAAACTCACTTTAGACACAAGGACAAAAGTAGGCTGAAAGTGAAAGGTTGGAGAAAGATATTTCATGCAAACAGTAACCAGAAAAAAAGTGGGAGTAGCTATATTGATATCAGACAAATTAGACTTGAAAACTAAAACAATTAAAAGATACACAGGAGGACACTATATATTAATAAAAGTGTCAATTCATCAAGAAAGCATAACAATCCTAAATATTTATACCCTAATCTATAGTGCCCCAAAATTCCTGAGGCAAACACTGAGAATACTGAAAGGAGAAGTAGACACCTCTACAATAATATTTGGAGACTTCAATACACTGCTTTCATCAATAGATAGAATATCTAGACAGAGGATGAATAAGGAAACAGAGATGTTGAATTGTGTGATAAATGAACTAGACTTGACAGATATTTATAGAACACTACACCCTACAACAGCAGAATACACATTTTTCTCAAGTTCTCATGGAACATTCTCTAGGGCTCCCCACATGTTGGTTCACAAAGCAAGTCTCAACAAATTTACAAATATGGGTATTATACAAAACATTTTCTCAGATCATAATGGAATGAACACAGAAATAAATAACAATCAGAACATTGCAAAATTCACAAACATATGGAGGTGAAACTACACAGTCTTAGAAAACCAGTGGGTAAAGGAAGAAGTTAAAAGAGAAATTAGTAAATACCTTGAGGCAAATGACAATGAAAACACAGCATATCAAAACTTATGGGATGTAGCAAAGGCGGTGCTGAGAAGGAAATTTCTTGCCCTATATACTTGTATTAAAAATATTAAAAGGGAAGAGAGAGCAAATTGAGGAATTAACTGTTCACCTGGAGGAACTAGGAAAAGAACAGCAAACTAACCCTAAACAAACAGAAGGAAAGAAATGGCAAAGAATTAGAGCAGAAATAAATTAAATTGTGAACAGGAAAACAATAGAGAGAATCAGCAAAACCAGAAGTTGGTACTTTGAGAAAATCAACAAAATGAATGGACCCCTAACTAGGATAACAGAGAGAGAGAGAGAAAGAGAGAGAGAGAGAGAATGCAAATAAATGCAATCAGAATGGGAAAGGAGAAAGGAGATATAACTACTGATCCTGAAGAAACAAAGGAGATAATGAGATGATACTATGAACAACTGTATGCTAATACACTAGACATCTTAGATGAAATAGACACATTCCTTGAAAAGCATAAACAACCAACATTGACTTGAGAAGAAATAGAAGACCTCAACAAATGAATCACAAGTAAAGAGATTGAGTCAGTCATCAAAACCACCCAAAAAAGCAAAGCAAAGGATCATATGGCCTCACATGTGATTTCTACCAAGCAGTCAAGAAAGAATTAGTACCAATCCTGCTCAAACTCTTCAAAAACAATGAAGAGGAGGGAAAGCTACCCAACTTATTCTATGAAGCCAACATCACCCCAATACCAAAATCAGATGAAGATATTACAAAAAAGAAAATTATAGACCAATCTCTTTAATGAACATAGATGCAAAAATCCTTAACAAAATCCTTGCAAATTGAATCCAGCAGCACATTAAAAGAATTATACACCATGACCAGGTGGGATTTATTCCAAGTATGCAAGGTTGGTTCAACAAAAGAAAATCAATTAATGTAATACACCACATCAATAAATCAAAGCAGAAGAACCACATGATCATCTTGATCGACCCAGAAAAGGCATTTGACAAAATTGAACATCCTTTCTTGATGAAAGCACTTCAAAGGACAGGAATAGAAGGGATCTTTCTCAATATGATAAAGGCAATACATGAAAAACCCACAGCTAACATTATACTCAATGGGGAAAGACTGAAAGCTTTCCCTCTAAGATTAGTAATAAGACAGGGATGCTCACTGTCACCATTGTTATTCAACATTGTGCTTTAAGTTTAAGCTAGAGCAATTAGGCAAGAAAAAGAAATAAATGGCATCCAAATTGGAGGTGAAGAAGTAAAACTTTCACTCTTTGCTGATGACATGATTCTATATGTAGAAAATCCAGAAAAATCTACAGCAAAGCTATTAGAACTACTCAATGAATACAGCAAAGTGGCAGGCTACAAGATCAGTATGTAAAAATCTGTAGTGTTCTTATAAACAGGTAATGTGCAACAAGAGGAAGAAATCAAGAAAAAAATTCCATTTCCAATAGCAACCAAAACAATCAAGTATTTAGCAATAAACTTAATGAAGGCCACAAAAGACCTATATAGAGAAAACTGCAAGAAACTGGTAAATGAAATTGAACAGGACCTAAAAAATGGCAGAACATACCGTGTTCAAGGATTGTAAGACTAAAGATAATTAAGACATCAATTCTACCTAAACTGATTTACTGATTCAATGCAATACCAATTAAAATCCCAGCAACTTACTTTGCAGAAATAGAAAAACCAATAGCCAAATTTATTTGGAAGGGCAAGGTGTCCCAAATAGCCAAAAATATCTTGAGAAAGAGAAAAAAAGTGGGAGGTCTCACACTACCTGGCTTTGAAGCATATTACAAAGCTACAGTGCTCAAAGCAGCATGGTACTGGCATAAGGATAGATATACCGACCAATGGAATTGAATTGAATGTTCAGAAATAGACTTTTGCATCTATGGACAATTGATTTTTGATAAGGCAGTCAAGCCAAAGCAACTAGGACAGAGCAGCCTCTTCAATAAGTGGTGTTTGAGGAACTGGGTATCCATTTCCAAAAGAATGAAAGAAGACCCCTATCTCACACTTTATATAAAAATTAACTCAAAATGGGTCAAAGACCTAAACATTAGTGCTAAGACCACAATACTGTTTGAAGAAAATGTAGGGCAATATCTTAGAAATCTTGTGACAGGAGGTGTTTTCCTAGAACTCACACCCTGAGCGAGCAACCAATGAACAAATAGAGAAATGGGATCTCCTGGAAATTAAACACTTTTGTACATCAAAGGTCTTTGTCAGAAATATGAAAAGGTAGCCTACACAATGGGAGACAATGTTTGGAAACCACATATCAGATAAGGGTTTAATTATGTGAATATGTAAAGCAATCCTACAACTCAACAACATAAAGACAAACAACCCAATTAAAAATGGGCAAAAGACATGGACAAATACTTTTCTGAAGAGAAAATACAAATACGTAAAAAACATATGAAAAAATGCTCTACTTCACAGGCTATTAGGGAAATGCAAATCAAAGCCACAATGATATATCATCTCACATGTACCAGAAATGGCCATTATCCAAAAAACAGAAAATTACAAGTGCTGGAAATGATGTGGAGAAAGAGGTGCACTTGTTCACTGTTGGTGGGAATGTAGAATGGTGCAACCACTCTGGAAGACAGTGTGGCAGTTCCTCAGGAAGTTAAGTATAGATTTGCCATATGACCCAGCTATTCCACTGCTAGGTATACTCAGAGGAACTGAAAGTTAAGACACAAATGGACATTTATAAATGGATGTTTATTGCGGCATTATTCATGATAGACAAGAGATGGAAATTGCCCAGTGCCCACCAACAGACAAGCGGATAAACAAACTGTGGTACATACACATGATGGAATATTACGTAGTTGCAAGACAGAACAAAGACACGGAACATATAAGAAGTGGATGAACCTTGAGGACATTATATTGAGCAAAGTTAGCCAGAAACAAAAGTACAAATAGTGTATGGTCTCACTAATATGAACTAACATTAATAAGCAAACTTTGAGAGTTAAAAGCTGATAACACAGGCTACCAGAGGGTAGAGATCAGGCATTTGTGCTGAAGGACTACAAAATGTGCAGCAGGATTGACTGTTTAGGTTCAGAAATAGATAGCATAATACTCTGCGATGGTAGCACAATATTGAAAGAACACTTAACAAAGTTACCCATGAGTAAAGCTGAAAAAATTGGGCTAGGGGCATGTATAACACCTCAGTTAAAGATAGAAGCTAAAAACTGGGACTGTTTGACTTAGCAAAACCTGGAGTTGTCAATGATTGCGACTAAATGTACAAATATAAAAATGTTCTTGCATGTGGGAGAATGAATCAATGTCGGCCATGCAGAGTGTTGGAAAGGGGATCGTATTTGGGAAAAAAAATAAAGCAAAGCAAACTGGAGTCTATGGTCAACAGTAACATTGTATTATGCTTCCATTAAATGTAACAAAGGCAATACACCAAAGCTGAATGTGTATGAGAGGGGAGATTTAAGGAGGGATATGGGATTCTTGGTTTGGTGTTGTTGTCTGACCCTACTATTATATTGTATTGTATGATATTTTATTTTTCTTTTTATTACCTTTTTTGTTATTCGTTAAAAAATTTTTTTTCATAGTAATCAATATGTTCAAGGGCTGACTGTGGTTATAAATTCACAACTCTTTGATGACACTGTGAACAACTGTACACTGTGGATAATTGTATGGTATGTGAATATAGCTCTATAAAATTGTAGAAAAAATGTAAATAGGGATAAAAGTGCTGGAGAAAACATGGAAAAAGAGGGATGTACATATTTACTGTTGGTTAGGAGGCAGAATGGTGTAGCCTTTCTGGAGGACAATGTGGTGGCTCCACAAGAAGCAAAGAATGTGGGTGCCATAATGTCCTGCAACCTCACTAGGGGGCATAAACTTGGAGGATCTGAGAGCAGGGATGTGAATGGACATTTGCACACTGGTGTTTGTGGAGGCAGTATGCATGAGTTGCGAGGGGTGGAGGTGGCCTAAGGGTGCATCAACTGAGGAACAGAATGGTGAACTGTGGTGTGTGCATACAATGGAATATTGAGCTACTGCAAGAAGGAGTGAAGCTGTGAGACAGGCAAACACCGAGGTGAATGGATCCTGTAGACAGCATTTTGAGTGAACTATGCCAGAAACAAAGGCAAACACCATAATGCCTCACCAATATGGACTAACTGCAATCTGTAAACTCATAATTGAATCTTACAGCAGAGCTTATCAGGGGAATGCTTATTGTAATGGTCCCTAGATTGTAAGCTCCCGCAGCAATCACATCCATTCCTGAATTGTAATGGGTATCTCAAAACTCTGAGATGCTGATCCCTTTGTGTACAACAAGATTGTCTCTGGAAGGTTCAGTATCTGTGTGACACCTGAAACTCAGAGGTAGAGCTTGGCAGATATGAACGTCAGTATTAGCACATACAGCAACTGTTAAAAAAAAGAAAGCTGAAAAAGAGCCCAGACTTCAAGTAGAGATATGAATGAAGAAGATCTGGTTAAGAGTAGGGCAAATTGGGCCAAAGGGTAAAGGTCAAAACTGACTGTTTTGGAGCTTTGGCTTCCATGTGAGACCAAGGGAAGAGATGCTTGTTTGGTGCAGAATCTATATTTTATGAGCAGTGTAACTTCTACAGTTTGTTAAAACACCACAATTGCATGGAACTTTGAATAGGAAGTGAGATCTGATGGGTTTGTATAAGTTGTATAGGTTTGTATAGGTGGCTGAGAGATTTCAAATGGAGTTGAGAAGTCACTCTGGTAGACATTCCTATGCACTATATAGACAACACTTTTTGGGTTTTAATATATTGGAATAGCTAGAAATAAATCCCTGAAACTACCAAACTTCAACCCAGTAGCCCTGACTCTTAAAGACGATTGTATAACAATCTAGCTTACAAGGGGTGACAGTGTGATTGTGAAAACCCTGTGGCTCGCACTCCCTTTATCCAGAGTATGGATGGATGAGTAGAAAAATGGGGACAAAAACTAAATTAAAAATAGGGTGGGAGGATGATTTGGGTGTTCTTTTTTACTTTTATTTTTTATCCTTATTTTTACTTTTTCTGGTGTAAGGAAAATGTTCAAAAAATAGATTGGGGTGACCCCCAGTGTGGGATTAGTGCTGAGGGTGGGTGTAGTCTACATCATGCAGGAGGCCAAGGGCTTATGTCAGGTCTGGGCTGAGCGCCAGCATGTGCTCAAAGGGCAAGGGAGTGCTAAGACTTGGGCTCAGAGCCTCAGCCAGTCCAGTTCCTGTGGTGGCAGAAGGGGGACAGAGCTGAGGAACAACAATAAAACTTGACACTCTTAAAGAAAACTATATAACTAAATGATGGTACTGTGAACAGTTGATTGTACACCATGGATGATTGTATGATATGTGAATATATCTCAATAAAACTGAATTTAAAAAAAAAATTGAGTTCTGTCGGATAGATGGGAGAATTTGAAAGCTATGAGGTTGGATATTTCACTGAGATTTCCAAATTAAATGTGAAAAGTATAGCCTGGTGTCTGTTTGAGGAAGGGGATTAGCTGAGAACTGAATCCTGGGTGAAAAGTAACCAGAAATCATTGTTTTGGGAAATTCTGCATTCCTGAAAATGTTCCATGTGAGGGTTTAATTGAATGTGGATCCAGTCAACCATCTCAGTGCAAGCAAGGATTGGATGTGCAGTTATCCAGGAAGGATCTGTGAAAAGTCCTACTGTCAGAAGGTTTGGACCCCTGTGTACTACATGTAAAACCAACAAGTTTTTGTGAGATCTGTATAGAAGGAACCACTGCCATTCTGGACTAAAAGGGACAGATTCAAGGAAAAATCACTTCAAGGGCAGAACCATGGAAGCTGAGATCTGTACTAAAGGCATCTTCTTGGTCCAAGGGAGCGGACTCACCCATGCATGTGAAAAGGTTGAGTCACACCCCGAGCTTGGAGAGGGCAGGCCTTCTGCCCCATTGTTCAGGAAGAGTTATCTCCCAGTGTTCTAAAAGGTGGAGCCTTCACCCCAGGGTTCAGGGAGAGCAAGTCTGCTGCATAAGCACTTGAAATGAGTGGCGCTGCCGCTCCATCAGACCCTGAGGAAAAAACATCATTCCATAGACAATTCTTAGGCCTTGAAATCTAATGGATTTTGGAGGTTTGGGGAGTTGTTTAGGGCTTGTGACCCCTGTTTTCCTTCCAATTTCTCACTTCTGGAATGGAAATGTTTGTCCTATACCTGTCCATTATTTGTATTTTGGAAGCAGGTAATGTGTTCTTTAGGTTTCACAGGTCCACAGACTAGGCGATTTGTGCCCAATTTGTAACCGATTTTGATGAGACTTTGTACTTAGCATTGTTATTGAAATGACTTAAGGCTTTTGGGATATTTTGATGGAATTAACGTATTTTACATATAGATAGAACATGTCTTTTCGGGATCCAGAGAGTGGAATGGGGTGGTTTGAAGCTGTATGTGCCCCAGAAAAACATGTTCTTAAAATTCCTGTGTGTTTGGACCTTTTGATGAGGCTACTTCAGTTATCGTGTGACCCACCTCATTCAGGATGGGTCTTAATTCTATTACTAGAGTCCTCTATAAATGGAATGAATACAGAGAGAGAGAGTCACAGAATAAAGAAGCTGAAATCAATGAAACCTGGAAGAGAAGGGAGTGACCAGTAGGCATTGCCAGGTGCCTTGGCAGTGACAAAGGAACCAAGGATTGCTGGCAGCCAGTCTTCCGGAAAAAAGCATCACCTTGATGATGGCTTTATTTGGATATTTTCACAGCCTCAAAATTGTAGGCTAATAAATTACCATTGTTCAGACTAAACCATTTCATGGTATTTGCTTTAGGAAGCCTAGGAAACTAAATCAACTTACATAGTCCTTGTACTCTAGGATACCCAGGGAACAGTGCATGACTGCTGTGTGCCAGTCATCATGCTTACTCCTTGACATAAATAACTTCAATTATACTCTACAGCATAACTGTGATATAAATATTATCATCTCCATTTACTAGACAAGGTCTTGGATAAAGCAGCCACTGTATGGAAAAATTGATATTGTCATCCATATCCTTATGACATTATCAATGTTATTGCTTTTATCCTTAGAGCTGTCTTTGAAAAGATCCCCTGAGGTAAGAGCCATAAAGATATTGAAATTGACTCCATAAGTCATCATCATCTTTGCTATATAATAGACTCTAATACTCTAATATGGAGATATAATAGAGAAAGCTATGGAGAGACATTTTAAGTGTCATGCAAATTACATAGGTTCTGGAAATGGAAAACATAGTTTGATTTTGTGTTGGAAAAAACATTTGGAAAAAAAGTCTGAACATATTGACTGCAACTATAAAGAAATAACTGTGGTTCTCTTCTATTGGTCACATACTGGTTGTTTTGTGAGCAATGTCTTGATCATTGTCAACCTTAAGGCATAGGTATATGATTTCATGGGAATGAATGTCTATTTTGAAGAGAAATCCTGTTTGCATTTTAAATTCTCATATTTGTGAGGAAGGAGAGAATTACACCTCACTATTTAATTGCTACTTGAGTATAGGAAAGGGGCTTCCAGTTGAGAGAAGGAAGACACTATAGATAAATGAGGAAGACGAGTGGTGTCTCTTAAGTTAAGGGACACACATTGGTTTGATGGGTTCTTTGGTGAACGTTGATTGGATACAATGCTAACCTGGGTTCTGTTTTGTAGTAAAGTGATAACCAATAACTTTAACTCAGGAAACTTTAAAGCACTTTCACATCTTTCCCACAAAACTGGAAATTGTACACAGGGTTATTGAGTCTAAGGTGCTGCTTTTGCTAGTAATTAGCCCGAAGCTTCCTCTTGGTACCTCATGCTTCAATGCCAGGAACCAAAGGGCATTTAATTAAAATAATCCATCTAATCCTCACATTCCTCTTTTATAATCCTGGATGTTCAAGAAGTAGGGAAGGTGAATTTAGGCTGATAGGTGAGGTAAAGAAGAGAGGTGAAGGAATTTACCCAATGTTGTCACAGAATTTGTGGACTGATCTGGCATTGGGACCCAGAGAGGTCTCCTGACTCCATAACTGTTCTCTCCAGCAGCCAAAGTCCTGGCTTTGTTCCTTGTTAAGTTATATCTAATCTTTTAGGGACGGGGTATATGGGGGGGGGGCATTTCACATTATCTTCAAGATGCATAGATTATAGGATGAGTTACCTGATGGAGTTGGTATGGGAGAAAATATTGTCATTTCTTTCATGTGCTTTCATAATTCCTAATTTTATTGTATAGTGTGATTTAAGAAAAAATTTCCCATTGAGGTCCAAAAATAAGAGCTGCTATAGAGGAATAGAACACAGTAATGGGACCTCTATACAGAGAAATGGATTCAGGAGACCCATGCTGTTGGGCCCATGTATAACCTTCATGTCTATCATGAATGTATACCCCCTTCATGCACACATTTTGCTAGCACTGTAGCGGTTGCTATCAGGAACTGGCTGATGTCAACTGGCTGAGTTATTCTGTCTACTTCATTCTTTAGCACTTCTTCTGTGGTAGACACTCTGTAGTGGGTGTTAATATGTAATATACAAATCTTCACACTTTTTGCCTACTTGCATAGGTCCATCCGCCTGCCTCCCCCCCAGATTTCTATGTGCCTAATCTTCTAATATTTCCCCTTCCAGTACTCTGACCAACCTGACAAGTCATTTGCCACTGCCTGTGAGTTCATATATATTCTTACTGTGGGCCAATATGAATCAAGGCAAATGACCAGGTGCCCTGCCCAAAGACATGACCATTGGAAAGTTTTACCCTTAATGTATGTCTTTTAGGGCCACCTCTGAGTGGATATTAGTGCAGTAACATTCTGTTTCTGGCTTGCACTCACACACACTGAGCCAATCTATCCATGAATAAGGCTCAGTCATTTTCCTTCTCCATCAGCTGGTCATCCCAGATAGCCCTAAGTGCGAGCTGAGACCTGAAGCTCTAGTATAAGAGTGATAGTAACTTGAGAGTCTGAGAAACCTGCTCAAGGAGTTTAATAATGCTATCTGGACCTGCCTATGCCCAGTCCAATAACTACCCCTTCCAATCTATAATGGATTGTTGCTGGATACACTTAACCTTATGACTTTGTAGGTCTGACAGTATCCAGCTTGTGATGGGAAATCTTGGCTGCATGTTCACTTGGTGTTGAAGGATCAGGTGTCTATCTCTACCTAGGCCCAACAGTATGCCAGGGGCTCCTTTTAGAATAGTATCTAATTCTTCACTCAAGATTGCATACCCTTGCTTCAGAACACCAGGGATTATGTTGTAAATATCCTAGTGAGGCTTGCCATAAATTCTACATGGCTTCCATTCCCTCCACATGTACCTCTAATGCCATAGGATCTCTTGGATAATAGAGCCCAAGCAGCAGGGCTGTTTGTACCTCAATTTCGGAGTTGCTGCAAAGCTCTTTTCTGCTTTAGGCCCCACTCAGAGCTGGTAGCCTTGCATGCCACTCAGTAAATGGATAAGAGTAGTATTCCTAAATTGGAATCTGCTGCCTCCATAATCTGAAGAGGTCCATCAGGTGATGTGTTTCCTACTTAGTGGTAGGTGGTGAAAAAAGGTATAATGTAATCTGTATCATGTTTGTGTTGTCCCAGTATGACCAAACCACTGAAACCCTAAAAACTTCACTGACATGAATCTGTGATGGTTTTATCTTCCACTCTCTGGAGCACATATGCTTTACTAAGGACTCAAATGTACCTGCCAATTCTTTCTCATCTGATTGAATTAACATGATACCATCTATATGGTGGGCCAAAATGATGTTCTTCAGAATGTCCACATGCAGATGGTCCATAGCACTTCAAACTGTATAATAACAAAGAGTGGATTTTTTAACATAACCCTTGGACAAAGCCATAAGTGAATAATTTTGTCTGAATCACATGAATGTTAACTGCCTCTGGTTCTTCTTTATGGTGGGCATGGGAAAGAACTCATTTGTCAAATCCATGGCCACATACTATATAACCTGAAGCCATGTTAAACTGCTCTAGCACATTCACTACAGCACCTTCAGTTGGGGCTAATACTTGCCTGAGTTTGTGGTATTTCACTCTCCTCCTCCATATACCATCTGGATTTTATGTCCCAGACTGATAGATTAAATGGAAAATGATAGGTATTACTACCCCTGCATGCTTTAAATCTTTAAGGATAGTAAAAATCTCTGCCAGTCCACACAGGATTCAATATTTTTTTTTTTTTTTTAATTACTATCTTGGCTTGAATTCTAGCAGCTTCAGAGGCTTGCCTTTGGGTTTCCCCAGAAAGATAGCTTCTCACAGACTAAAGAGCTAATGGCAAGGTTCTGCCACCTACTATGTATTTTCATTCTAATTATAAACTAGATTAGGAAAATCACAAGGGTATTGGTTCATGGACTCAGTAGAACTACTGTGAGCCAGACCTGTATGGTATCAGTAGAAGTACAGTGAGTCAGACCTGGGCTGGAATTCCATTTATTACCTAGCCCTCATATTCTCCCTAACAGAGGGCCATAAAGATGCTTCAGCTCTTCAGACATCAATGCCAACTATGACCTTATCCAAAGGCCTAAAAATTCCCAAGTGATTTCCCTCCAGTGTTCAGTTAGTCAAGTAAAGTCTCATGAGTCCTGTTCTAGTCTGCTAATGCTGCGGAATGCAAAACACCAGAGATGGATTGGCTTTTATAAAAAGGGGGTTTATTTGGTTACACAGTTACAGTCTTAAGGCCATAAAGCGTCCAAGGTAACACATCAGCAATTGGGTACCTTCACTGGAGGCTGGCCAATGGTGTCTGGAAAACCTCTGTTAGCCGGGAAGGCACATGGCTGGCGTCTGCTCCAAAGTTCTGGTTTCAAAATGGCTTTCTCCCAGGACGTTCCTCTCTAGGCTGCAGTTCCTCAAAAATGTCACTCTTAGTTGTACTTAGGGTATTTGTCCTCTCTCAGCTTCTCTGGAGCAAGGGTCTACTTTCAACGGCCATCTTCAAAATGTCTCTGTAAGCTGAAGCTCCTCTCTCAGTTCCAGTGCATTCTTCAAAGTGTCCCTCTTGGATGTAGCTCCTCTTCAAAATGTCACTCACAGCTGCACTGAGTTCCTTCTGTTTGTCAGCCCATTTATATGGCTCCACTGATCAAGGCCCACCCTGAATGGGTGGGGCCATGCCTCCATGGAAATATCCCATCAGTTATCATCTACAGTTGGGTGGGGCGCATCTCCATGCAAACGACCTAATCCAAACGTTCCAACTTAATCCCCACTATTATGTCTGCCCCACAAGATTGCATCAAAGAATATGGCTTTTTCTGGGGGACATAATACATTCAAACCGGCACAAGTCCATTTGGAGAAGAACCGTGAGAACCTTTACTCTCTACACTTTTTGTAGAATTTCCCTCTCGGGACTCAGCATGTATACAGTCCCTGGAGACTGATAAGACAAAATACTCAGGGAAGTATGTCTGTTGGATTGAGTACTGAAGTGAGAGTCAGCATATGTGTGCCTCATGGTCAAAGCCTTTGTAGAACCTGAGGTAGGCCACTTCCTCTCTCCTGGCATCATGTTCAGTTCTCAAAAAATGCCAACTCTTATTATTATAATTAATTAAATGTCTCATGATGCTTTGAGTAGTTTTGGAATACGAATACAAGACCCTGTAATAATGTTCAGACCCTCCTCCAAACACTTCCAGGGTGAAGCTATTTAAAAATACAGGTTTCCTGAAGAAAAAAAACTTTCCTGAAGAAAACTCATGGTCAGTGGCTCTGTTGAAGGGATGTTCAGAGACCTGGATTGGGCTATTAAATGCTCACAGACAAACACACACAGAGAAACACACACATGTGTGTGAGCATGCACTCCAGATACTATCAAGTTAAATTCTCAGGACATTCTTGTAGCATAAAATATCATCCATAATTGTGCTAAGTCTTTTCAGAATGACCACGTGAAATACACTCTTTATCAATAACAAAAAAAAAAAAATGACTACAACATTTATTCTTACATCCTTTACATTTGGAAAAAAAATATTAGCTGGGTGATAGGATTGGTTCCAAAATCTAAAGAAAATCTTTTAATGCACGCTATTACTTGTATAATCACATATTTTTAACATCATTGTCACTTGAATGCAGAGAATAGTCTCCAGCTGAAAAAACATCTCTAGACACCATGTAGGAGGGCAGCTAATGTCTCTTCTAGCATAGCTGCATGGTGATATAAAGAGGATGGATAACATGCAACAAGATGAAATGGGGTGCTGAAATTGTTCCTTGACTCCAAACTCCATTGTGTGATTAGATAACCAATGCCTAACCATGTTATTCCCCAGCCAATCATAGAAGAGAAACTTAGGTTACAGGAAAGCACTCCTTATAGTTGAAGTCAAACAGTGAGAACCTTCTGGAACTCTTTAGACATTATGTAGCACAGGAAGTATTAAGGTGACTCAAGCAGACCTGGATGCTAAATAACATGGTAGGACATTCCCTTTAGACCCTCTTTAAGCTGACAAGAAAGCAGTGTGTGTGTCTTGTATGTGTGTGTGTGTCTGTGTGTTTCTTCACCTGTGTAATGGAGGTGGGGAGCAGAGAAAAAAATGAGACAAATACATTAGGCATACAGATATAAATCTTCTGTAAAAGCTCCATATAACCTCCTTTTCATTTAATGATAAATATTTAACTTTTTTGTCAATAAAAACACATTTCTGTAACATAAATTCTCAACCATGTATATTCTATACTATCATAATTTTATCCACTACTATATCTTCTTAAACAATGGAGAAAAATATGAGTTAAATATATTTCCAACTTAACCCTGATTCACCACAAGCTATCAAGATTGGTATTTTTGTATATATTTTCCAGATATATTTACATGTTTGTATAAAATTCAAATGCTATATCTACATGTTTGCATGTATAAAAATATATTTGTTCAAAATTGACTCATATTTGCATACCTTTTTATGTCTTTTTGTTTTTCTCAATGTGACTATTTGCTTTTCTTTAATTTTAGTGTTGTTGAACAACTTTAGATGTTTGCCAATGTTTTTCACCTTCGATAAACAAAGGTGAAAATTATCAATAATTTTATCTGTTTATAAATTTGAACATCACTCTTTTAGCTAGTCAGATTCATTTCTTTGCCAATGATATTAGTTATATGCCACTAAATTATGTTTTAGTTATTACTTCCATTTCACAAGACTTTAAATGTATTTTATTTGGTGATAATGGCTTTCTAATTTCCCCATATTATTCCAAATAAACTGTATTATATTTCACTGTGAAAACACTGAAGGGACCACTGGTATGCTTTTGTTTTTTTATTGATTTCTCAGGTATGCAAAGATATGCTCCTTTATTTCTTTGTAGCACCTCTGACCTTACCTCAGACCCAGCTGTCCTCAGTCTCCTTTCTAAGATTTGGAGTGTTTGCAGTTAAAATTAATTTCATCCAGTATGGTCCACTCACTGCAGTGTAATGATGTAAACAGACCATTTCTCTCACTACATTAACAACCATGGAGAAGTTAGTTGCTCCCAAAAGGCTGAGTTTTGCATTCTTTAAGTGTAATTGATGAGCCCAATATAACATCATTTTTTTGAGAAGACTGGAAATTATGGGAAGCATCTGGCCCATAACAAGCTTTCATCAGCTGCTACTCAGCCACATCCCACCTCTTCTTTCCTGTGAAAGAAATTACTCAGGCATTCACTTAGCAACATTACTGTCACAGAGAACAATGATAAGTATAACAGGAAGAAAAGAAAATGTGTGCTCATTGCCAGAGTGTATGACTGAGAAATGGTGGCATTTTTGTGTTAAGACAAGTCACCAAACAGTGTTGAGGAATGTGAAGAAAATTAACTGACCACTTCCTTTTATTTCATGCACTATCCTCTCCCCTAGTTTTACTGTTTGATTGAACAGCAGACACAGAATTTTCCATGGAACCTAATAAAGAAGAAGCTCTTCCATCATTTAACAAACATGTTTTGACTGCTATAGTCCAAAGGGATGGCAACTGCAGAGAACCACTGCTAATCTCACAGATCCTCCAAAGTCTTCGGGGATAAAACTTGCAGAAGAATGCTAAAGCCTCCACAAAAACTCATATTTTACATCTGCTGGAGTCCACGTAAAGAATGGCTTCTATCTTCATTCAATGCCAGCTGACAATATATGGAAAAATTCCCTGAGTTTTACTCCTAGTCTAGCCATTCAGATTTTTTTAAAGTATCTGATTCCTTATATTAAATCTTTTCTGTTTGAAATATATAGTGTCGTTTCTCTTTTGCTGACTGAATCCTGAGTGATACACACTCCCCCAGAGATTTTGATGGAAGAGTTCTTATGCAAGTAGACTGTGATTTGTATTTTGAAGAACAATGCTGTGAACGATTCTCCCCCACTCCGCCCCTCATATGCGGAGGAATAAAATTATATCCCTTTTTGATTCTTACCTTGTCCTACTGGCTATTTTAGCAGAACATTTATTGTGCCTAGTCCACCCAGTAGTTTATTTGATCAGTGAAATTTGCACTAATTTACAAAAGGACAAAATGGAGACTAGAGAAACCACCCACTGCCTCAGGTAATCTTGGGCATATCACTGAGCCACATAAACAACATAAATATCTGTTTTTAAAAGCCCAGCACTCCAAGTCTCTTAATTTTCTGTTCAGCTCCAGCCAATTGTTGCCAGTCAGGAATGTAAGCCCTGCAACATTGTCAAATGTATTCAAGAGTTTTGTTTTTTTTTTCTTTTGCATGAAATGTCCCTTTCCAATGTTGACAAAGAAGTAAAGAAATAATTGTACTGTGGGCTAGATGTGGCCTAGGGACCACTGCTTTGCTGTACTATGATGGAGCATGAGGAATCAAAAGTAAGAAAAACTGCTTTGTCTCAAAACGGCCCCAGGCTATTGAGAAGAGCGGCACAAAGAACAATTCATTACAATACCAACATGGACAAGATAGAGTTTTAGCACACAGGAAGGTGGGATTAACCATAAGCAAGGACAGAACAGGTTACCTGGAAGAGGTGATGTCTGGGTTTCAAGGGGTATATAGGAGTTCATTAGGCAGGTGCCTAATGTGGGAGAAAACTACGAAGAGGGAACATTTACAATAACATTAAGGCATGAAACAGCATCCTATTCAGAGGAACTTTAAGAAGATTTAATATTACTGAGTCGTAAAGTAAAAACGGACTCAGGAGATGGGGGCAGTGGGAGGGATGAGATTAAGGAGGGGGGAATGCTATTAGTGCAAAACTGTGACTTTGACTTTATCCAATAAGCAATGGAGACAGAGATGAATGGCAGCAAAATGGAAATAGATTAGAGGGATTGAAACCAGAGAAAAGATGACTAATGGTGCAGCTGCCATAATTCTGACAAGAGATGATGAGAACTTGAAATAACACAACAGAAGTGAGGCTGGAATTGAAATAACACAACAGAAGTGAGACTGGAAAGAAGAGACATGTCCATCAACAAGGAAATGGACTGGATATTGTAGAGCAATGGCAATGAATAAATACAGCTACATGGTACAACAAACATTAATCTTAGAAATAAGATGTTGAGTGAGAGAAACAAGTCACAGTATGCTACCTAGAAAAAGATACACATTTTTGTAAAATTTGAAGACAAAACTAAACAACATTGTTCAGGTGTACACATATCTCATAAGAATACATGTAAAAAGAGCAAGAAAATAATGCACATAAATCAGGATAGTGGTATCTTTGGGGGACAGCAATGGTAAGAAAATTTAAATTAGCAGTAGTAGTCGAGTTGTTTTGTTGGGTACTCATTCACAGGTGTTCGTTATATTATAGATGGGTAGAGCGATAGATAATCCATTCTTTATGGACAAATGATGGCAATGTGTCAAGAACCTAGTGTTCTGCTTAATTCTATTCCATGTATTAAGGCTATAAGAAAGAGCCAACAGCATTTTAGGGATATTTTGGGGGTGGGATCAATAAGTTTCTACACTTTTTTTCTTAAATTCATTTTAGATTAACTCCTACGATGGCACAGGCCTCACTTTATGAGGCCCACGTGCTTTAACATCCCGCGCTTTTTGCCCTTTGCCATCTTTGCCTCCCCTCCAAAGGGACACAGGGTGACGCCAAGAGTGGGGGAGGGGGGAGACAGCGGATTGCGTATCTAAAGCTTTCCTATTGGTGGACAGAAAGAGCGAGAACGAGGCTAGCGCTGAAGAAAAAAGGGGCGAAAGGGGCGGGGCTAAGTGGAAGGCGGGGCTAAGGGAACTTAACGGGAGCGAGGCTCCAGAGCAATTGTCCGCGCGTCGCTGCGATGGCGGCGGCGTCGAACACGGTTACCCCGCCGGCGGTGGAGTCTTCCCCTCAGGAAGCTACCGTCTCTGCCGCCTCCTCCTCCTACACCGCCTGCGCGGCGGCGGCAGCGGTTGTGTCTGCCTCCGCCACCTCCACCCCTGCCTGCCCGCCTGCGGGTGGCTGTGGCGACGGCGGCGGCTTTGGCGGCTCCACTATGGCGGCGGCGGGGAGGGGGGGCAGTAGTTTTAAAGTAGACACCCGCCCTTGCCTCAGAGAAGGTGAGTTCCCGTCCCGGGGTGCGGGGGCGTCCCCATCCACGTCGCTGCCTTTTTTCACCCGGTCCGAGATTGAGCTGGGCGCGGTTCGCCACCGCCCCACCCCCCCACCTGCTGTGGCGCAGTAAAGGCCAAGCTCGCCCCGCCCCGCCGTATAAACCCCTAGGGTGCAAGATGGACTGAAGCAGAGGGGGCCTTCCCTACCTCTGTCCCCCGCAAACGATGGGGGTCCCCAGGAAAAGGAAATATAGGTAGTCACGAGGCAGAAGTTGAAGGGAAAAAAGTACCACAATTTCTCTCTCAGCCAGGACGCCTTAGGATGTTATCAGAAGCTGAGGGCAGTGATTTGGAAAAAGAGAGGAGCTGAGGTAAAAGTGTGGTGGTCTTAGAGGGTCAGTGAAACAGAAGAGGAACTGATGTAGAAAAGACAGAGGAAAGACAAAAGGCCAAAGAAATAGGAGGGAGCAAACCTCCCTTTGATGAAATTCAACATCCTGCAGGGTAGTAACCTGCAGTACGATATTTAAGGAGAGATAGGGTTAGGAATTTGGGGAGATGAGAGTGTAGGCTTGAACTTTAAAGTAAGATCTGTTGGATTTTAGGATCTTAGGGTCCAGTAGAGGGAGCTCAACTATGGAAAGAAGAGGAAGAATGTGGCAGAAGCACAGATTTCAGGAATCACTTCGGAGAGTTTTTCTTGGCTGTTCGGAGAGCGTGACTGTAAAACAAGGTTTACAGGCCCATCTTAAGGTGGTATGTGCTTTAATAAGTGCTGTTTTACCTACCAATGCACATTACTCCTAACATAAAAAACTATTTCTTGACTGTGTCAGTATAAGTGGTGTTTAGTTTACACAGAGTACTATATATTTGTAAACAGCCTACTAAAAGCAAACTGAAATATGCCATTGAAATGTATTTTAAAGCAGTTTTTGAAATGCTTCTTAGATGACTGTCCTAGTTTGCTAATGCTGCAGAATGCAAAACACCAGAGATGGATAGGCTTTTATAAAATGGGGGTTTATTTCACTACACAGTTACAGTCTTAAGGCCACAAAGCGTCCAAGGTAACACATCAGCAATCGGGTACCCTCACCAGAGGATGGCCAATGGCCTCCGGAAAACCTCTGTTAGCTAGGAAGGCAGCTGGCATCTGCTCCAAAGCTCCGGCCTCAAAACGGCTTTCTCCCAGGACGTTCCTCTCTAGCAAGCTTGCTCCTCTTCAAAACATCACTCCCAGCTGCACTCTCTTTCCTCTTTGAGTCAGCTCATTTATATAGCTCCACCAATCAAGGCCCACCCTGAATGGGTGGGGCCAAGCCTCCATGGGAACATCTCATCAAAATTATCACCGACAGCTGGGTGGGGCACACTCCAAGCAAATCCAACCAGCACCAAAACTTCTGCCCCACACAAGACCACAAAGATAATGGCATTTGGGGGACACAATACATTCAAACCGGCACATTCCACCCCCTGGACCCCAAAATGACATTATCTTTCCAAATACAAAACACATTCATTTCATCACAATATCACAGAAACTTACATCATCTCAGTAACAATAGTCAAGTACAAAATCCCATCAAAATCAATTTAGGCATGGTCAGTCCTAAAGCATAATTTTTCTTTAGCTGTGGATCTGTGAACTTAGAACAAGTTATGTGCTCCCAATATACAAAGGAGAGACATTCATAGGATAAACATTTCCATTGCCATAAGGAGAAACAGTAAGGAAAACAGGATTAACAGGACCAAAACAGTTCCTAAAACCTGCAGGACAAACTCCATTAGATTTCAAAGTCTGAGAGTCATTTACAGAACAATGTTGCATCCTTGGGGCTTGAGAGAGCGGGAGCCTAACCCTTCCCAAGGGCCTTTTTGGCAGCTGTTTCCTCTCCAAATGCTTGGGTGAGTGCTCCAACATATCCACACATTGGGGAGACCACCTTCTCGGCCCCACCCTCCTCAAACATCGGGGCAGCTCCCGGATTCCCTTCCATCTCCGGGGCACACGCTCAACCCCTTCAGAACAGTGTGGTGGCAGCCAGGCTCTCCCCAATTCCCTGGGAATGTGCTCCACCCTCTTTGGGGCCTGAGGTGGCAAAACTCTTCCAGAGCATCGAGGCGGAAAGCCCGCCCTCGACCTCCAGGGCAAACTCACCCTTTCCATGCATGTGGGCTGCTCTGCTCTCCCAGCCCGAGACCTCTTGACTCCAGACCTCAACCTCCATGGCTCTGTCTTTGAAGAAATTTTTCCTTCAGTTTGTTCCTTGACTGTCTCCTCCAGTCCAGACCAGCAATGGCTCCGTCTATAAAGATCTCGCAAAAATTCTGTTGGCTTTGCATGAAGCATGCAGGGGTCAAAGCCATCAGACAATAGGAGTTTCCACAAATCCTTTCTGCTTAACTCCTTATCCAATCTTGGCTTGTCCTCACCTTGGGCTGTAGCTTCTGGGATTCTACCCACTGGAAGCCCGTAATTTTCCAAGCCATCAGCTTCTGGTTTCTTTGCACCCAAGAGTTCAGTTCTAAGTTTCTCTCTCTGCTCGCATTTTACTATAAGCTGCAAGGAGAAGCCAGGATACATCCTCCACATGTAGTCTGGAGATCTCCTCAGCTAAGTATTCCAGGTTGTCACTTTCAAATTCTTCCTTCCATCTGACACCAGGACTCAATTTTGCCAAATTCTGTGCCACTTTAAAACAAGGATCACCTTTCTTCCAGTTTACAACATATTCATCATTTCTGTTCAAGGCCTCATCAGAAGTATCTTTAGAGTCCATATTTCCACAAACAGTCTCTTTAAAGCAGTTTTGGCCTTTTCTATCAAGCTCCTCACAATTCTTCCAGAAACTCCCCATTATCCATTTAAAAAGCCGTTCCAACATGTTTGGTATTTGCAAACTCAGCAGCAAAAGCACCCCACTTCTCTGGTACCAAAATCTGTCCTAGTTTGCTAATGCTGCAGAATGCAAAACACCAGAGATGGATAGGCTTTTATAAAATGGGGGTTTATTTCACTACACAATTACAGTCTTAAAGCCACAAAGCGTCCAAGGTAACACATCAGCAATCGGGTACCCTCACCGGAGGATGGCCAATGGCCTCCGGAAAACCTCTGTTAGCTAGGAAGGCAGCTGGCATCTGCTCCAAAGCTCCGGCCTCAAAACGGCTTTCTCCCAGGACGTTCCTCTCTAGCAAGCTTGCTCCTCTTCAAAACATCACTCCTAGCTGCACTCTCTTTCCTCTCTTTGAGTCAGTTCATTTATATAGCTCCACTGATCAAGGCCCACCCTGAATGGGTGGGGCCAAGCCTCCATGGGAACATCTCATCAAAATTATCACCAACAGCTGGGTGGGGCACACTCCAAGCAAATCCAACCAGCACCCAAGGGTCTGCCCCACACAAGACCACAAAGATAATGGCATTTGGGGGACACAATACATTCAAACCGGCACAATGATGGAGACCAAGTCGACCACAGAAGATTACAGTAAAGCATTTTGCCATCGTAAATTTCATCCTTAATTTCCAGTATTTGCTGTTTTACCTTATGTTGCTACTTGCCTGTGAAGTCAAAGATGGTGGACTCCCAAACAGGGTAGAATAATTTAAGTTCCTTTTTCTAAGAGGGGTAACCCCATTAAAATAACCCATAAAAATAATTTTCTCTTCACATTCTTAAATTATATATCTTTGAGTGCTATTCCATGACCCTTCGAGTCTTTCACTTTGGAGGAACAGCAAAGCAGTAAAACAACCCTTTACAATATTGTAATAAGCACATTACATAAATGCCACTCACTAAAAATGGAAGTTAGAAATATAGTGTAATATGATGTTTTAGTCATTAACTCTTACTGAAGGCAACCTATGAAAGACTGTAGCTTCTTCAGTCAGATTGCTGATCTGGATTTGTACTATTGTTCTGGGATGAAAACATGAAATCTGGAATATTGCTGATCTATAACCAGCAAGTAGGCCAGAGCAGTCTTCTAGGTGTCAAGATGAAAAATCCAATTTGGTTATCATGTCCTGTTCATAATAAAATTTAGGACTAATGTCTCATGTTAAAAAAGGGCTTTTTGCCTGGCTCTGCAACTGGTTTGGTTGCAGGATCTCTGAACATAGGCAAGTATTAAAGGTTTTAAGAAATGTACATTCATAAAGTAGCAGCAATACCTTATCTATACTATTGCTAGGTGGGAAAATGAGGAGAGCACTGGAGTAGGAAAATGATGCATCAAACGTAGGTTCTGTTGCTAGGTTGGTATCCACTAGAATGTGTGACCCTGAAAAGGTACTGAGATTCTTGCATTTGGGTTTGACATTTCTGAAATAGGGGAATTGGACTAGCCAAACTGGGAGTTTGATTTCAGATCTGAAAACAAGAACCTTGATTTAGAAGTTCTGCATTTATGTTCTTTCCATGGCATTTCCATGGCTGTGTACTAGAATATTAATTCACAAACCTCAAGAAACCTTGGCTGACAACACAGTGAAATTTGTACTGAGTTAGTGTTGAGACAACTCATTGCATATGATAAAATATAATTAACTAAAAAAGTATGTCATTTCATTTTAGGTAAATGTCCTTTATTAACTGTTCAGTCCAAATGAAAACTCTGTTGCCTATTCACTTGACAAATGGTGAATATTTGATATATTGCATTGTCCAAAACACTATTAAGCCTCAAAATATTTTTGTTTAGATATTTGTAAAGGCCATAAGTAGTTGCTAGTTGTGATAGTGGATGAAGAAAAGCAAATGTTGCTTGGTGGTGTGCCAATATCTTTTGTTTCTTTGTTTTTAAAGTCTTAGTTAGAGATTGCTCTAAAATGTGTCAAAGAATTGTCAAAATTCCAATTATTAAAAGTCCACTCCTATTAGGACAATTCAAAGTGGTTTGAAAAAGCATTTGCTGATCCATTTTTAACTATAGCTAACACTGTTGAGGATCTCTCAACTGTATAAGGGTTGATAATGTGCAAATTTCAACGGAGTTTAAATACTGTTAAGCAGGAAAGAATAGAAGCTTTCAAAGGTTGCAAATGGGAAATTAAGCAATAAACCTTAAAAAAAAGAAACTAAAGAAATGTCCACATGAAAAGATACACACACCCAGAATTCACGGTAAGAGAAGTCATGAGATTTTGTAGGATACTTCATAATTCATTCAGTGAAGATTTTCAAAAATATTTAATGGTTCAAAAATGAATTTTCACCCAGTAATCATCTGATGTAATCATTGCAAAAAACAAAGCAAAAATAAATAAAAATTCTCTTGCTTATTTACCTCTTTTATGGAAAAGAAATTATTAAATGGATTCTCTTTTAGAGTGGAGGACATTTCTGGCTTTTTATATAATCATTACTCCATCTGCATAGGAATTTCCTAACAATACTTCCCTTTGTTTCCATATTATTAAGTAAAGTTTTAAGTCAAATGATAATAAGCCCATCATAAGAAAACCTAGTTAATAGCATTTCTTTCATTTATTCAGGAATAATTTATTGAGCACCTGTATATGTATGTACCAAGCATTTTGCTCAGTGCTGAGGATATATAGACAAATTAGACACAGCTCTAGTAAGATTACAAAATAAATGGGAAAAATGCAGTTTTAAACATGATTAGTCAAACTTCTGGACTATTTAGAATGTACCATTATAAATCTGTAGGCACATGAAAGCACATCATATTGTAAATCTAATGTAGGTATCTGGGAGAAATAACTAGCAAACTTAGAATTAATTTTAATTCTATGTATTTGGCAGGTGGGGGATGTCTGGAGAGAGGTTAATGATAATATGTTAGTCTCTCATCCTATGTCTTTGTAGTAGGTGTCAGTATGTGAAAATACTGACTAAACTTGTTACAAAGACCAACTTAAGCATGTCCCCTACTAAATTCATCATACATCTGTTAAGATAGGAACTTTGATTCTTTCCCCATTTTAACCGGCCTTTGCTGATCCATTTACATTTACTAACCTGTTGAAGGAATGTCATGTATTTGGTGGCTTTCTGATGCAAAGTGGCTGTCACAGGATCAAGTAAATTAATAGATTTACACAGAACATTAATTCTGTTTTTGTATTCACAAGCATGACTCTTGAGCTAGCTAGCCACTGAATGCTTGTGATAATGAAGTTGGAGGACCTAGTTTAAATAAAGACAGAGTAAATATTAAGCACATAAATAGTATGTCCAATTAATTCTTTCATTAATTCCGTTGTATTTTGTAATTGTTAATATGCTGTAGGAAACACTTCGTTATTTTTTAGACTGTGGTATCAGTGTAAAATTGCTAAACCTTGCCAAGCTTCTCATATAGGTCAGGTACTGATCTCATAACCTGAAAAAGTAAGGACATTAGCCAACATTTTAGTTATGAATGTTCATAGTGTTGAAAGTTACAGATCTGCATTTCTAGCATAATTAAGACCTCTGAAAACTCCTTAAATGGGCTGTGACTTTTAGAGAAAAAAAGAGTTGAAACCTTTGGTTAGGTTAACAGCATGAAACAGTTTCCTAGTTTCCTGTAACTTAGTGCTGTTCTCTGCTCGTTCTTTCCTAAGGTTATGATGGTATTAAAAGATTGCAAAGGTCATGTCAGCTTTTTCTCCTCCAAAATTTCTTTTTTTTAACCAAGAATGTTTGAGGGAGGTGTTTTCTAAAGATGTAATCATGGAGCATAGTACATATGCTTTTTGCACAATTAAAATTATAATTACTCAAATTCCTTAATGTCTAACTTTAAATCTGTGACTAGGAGTGAGATGTATGTTTACAGTATTGCAGCCAATCCTTCTGGGATTATCTCAACTCTTGTCCCTTTATTAAAATAGGATATACACAAGAGTTTTTCTTACAATGCTAGATCTTTTTCTTGCAAGATCAGTTGGACTGTGAAATTCCCACTTTAACAAAGTATTAAAAACAACTAATAGTAAGTTCTTGCCACAAACATCTGATGGGTTGTCTTGAGGAGGAATTTTGGTGTTTCGTACGCTAAATCTGTCATTTAACAAATGCAAGTAAGATACATTTTATTTAATGTAGCCAGTTATATCTAAAGTAGAGCCATCTAATTTGAAGAAGCTTAAACTTCTTATCAGGGTAACCAAACAACGTTCAATTGGAGTAAAAGAGAAATAAAGTTCTCTTATCCCAAATTGAAGAAATGTGATAATTTTCTGGTTACTTTCCTCAGAGATCTAGTATGGTCTTTGATTCCATAAGCTGAGGTGGACCAAATTGTAGGCACGGATGCATTATTCTTTTCTGACTCAATCCATAAATGTTACCCTTTTGCCACAAAAATCTATTTCATCCTAAATTGCTTAGTGTTATCTAGTACTGTTAGTTAGGAGAAAGTTTCAAATATGCTAATTTGGATTTCATTATTGCATTGCATTTTTGGATGGAGAAGTTAATTGTATTTTACTTCAGTATAATAGTGCAGCTATTTAGAGTACACCCATTCTAACAAAGGTCGCTAGAAAGTGAGTTTCTGTCAAGTGAATCCTCTTTGCTTCTTATATAATTGAAGACATATATTTTGCTACAAGCTGAATTGAATATTTTTATACCAGTGTAGATTAATGCCTAGGTCCATAGAATGTGAGTTGTTTGTATTCATACTTCTATTTCACTGACTTGAGAATGTCTCTCTGCTATTGTCTTTTCCCAGACTACTGTGATTTTTTTATGTTCCAAATACTCCTGATTCTAGAACCATACCCTTTTAAATTTTATCTCCCCTTATCCATTTGTTTCCCCATAACCTCTCTGGACTTCAGCTTCCTCATTTATGAAATGGGGACATTAAATTAGATCAGTTCTAAACTGGAGGCAACTTTGCCCCTAGGAGAAATTTGGCAATGTCTGGAGATGTTTTCGTTTGTCAGAACTGGGGAATGCTACTGACATCAAGCTGGTAGAGGCCAGGGATGCTGCTAAACATCCTACAGTGCATAGGACAGCCCTCACAACAAAGAATTATCTGACCCAAAATGACAATAGTGCCAAAGTTGGGAAACCCTGGACTAAATAATCTCTAAAATAACCCTGGTCAGCAATAAAATGATTTTATATAATATCAAGTAAAAAGTTAAAAGTTTCTGAATTAGTAAACAAAACCTACTTTATATAGTACCTATGTATATTGAACATTTTAAAAATTTGATTAACTTTAATATTCATCAAATCCTGGAAGAGACCTTGTATTTCTGAACTTTCTAATTGAAAACCCTGGCTCAGAGTGGTTAAAAAATGTGCTAAAGGATGTAGTTAGGCATAGAGACCGTATTTGAATCTGTTTGACTGACTCAAAAGCTTATTTTTTGCCTACTATGCAGTGCTATAGATTATAGTTTTGTTATATGATCATATTTCTTCACTCTGAAGAACTTTGGCATATCTAATTTCTGGAAAATAACCTATTTAAAAGTTTGGTTCATTTTTTAACAGCTAATGAGGAAGAACAGTTTATTATGACCACAAAGCACAGCCTTGCAAATCAGTTTTACCTTTATACCTTAAGTCAGTGTAAGTGAGACCATCCATTAAACATTGGTTTTATTTTATCTTTTCCATATCCATCATTTTAAGCCCTCACTCCATTATCAGACTTTGATTCTGTTCCCTTTTTAAACTTAGGTTTTGATGGCACTTTCTTATTCCCCATTGCTTTTGTTTTATGTTAAAGCTCAGAGAAATAGTATCAGCATCAGAAAATCTTTGTTTTGAAGATAGTATGGTATGGTATAGTTTAGATAGTGTCTACATTTGAGAGCACACCACTGTGTCATTAAGATCTCTCTACCGAGTTGTGCTAAACTTGGCTATAACTCTGGGTATAAAACATTGCTCCCCTATCCATTTCTCTTTTCCGAGTTTATAATGACATAAATATTGCGGATATGCCAAGGAATTGAAAACAGTTGAGAGTTATTATTCTAGAAATATGCCCGAGATCAACCATAAAGTATTTACCTTATCATATTCAAAGAAGTTTATTTGCTGCAGATGAGAGATGAAATCATACTTCACAGTATTCAGAATTTTGTCATTTGATATTTTATTGTGTGCAATCTGTATTTTTAACACTAGCTCTCTTAACTCTTCTTATTGAATTAGATGGAAAGATAAAGGATCATCTTTCATGAATTTGGTGGGTTAGGGGTAGAAAACTGAGTTACACCTAAATCGTATCCAAAATAATACTCTAATCTTGCACAAAAGCTTTTTTACACTGGCTGTAATGACAAAAATATGATACTTGGCAATAGAAATGCTGCATGTGTTCTTGCAAAGAAATATTTCAGACAGAACTGGCATTAGGGTTAGGACATAGACCAGGAAATGCATATATAATGGCAGGGTAGGGAAAGAAATGTTGGGGCCCTTTTACTTCATAGGCTCTTAAAGGACTGAAATTAATCCTATAGCTGCTTAAAACTTTTAATTATCTTTTTTATTTCTTTATAGTCCTGTTATTTGAAAGCAGCTGAGGATACTTGGGTCCTTCTCTGAGTGCCCTACCAAAATTTTGCTTCCATGTATAATTCTATCCAAAATACAACCTTTTTCTATTGTTGGCCATCAACCCACTTGTCATCAAGTACACAAGAAACTCCAGAAACATAAATCTGAAAGGTCCTGATATGTTTTAAGTCATACAGGTGGTTAATAGCAGGGACCATAATACAATCCCTCTCATTCTAGTGCTTTTAAAACTCTTACTGCTTTTGGAATTAAGGATGACTATAAATCCACATTTTATAGTCAACCAATAAAAACACATTTGTTTCATATTTTAATCAGTCAAGGAAGAGAAAATACATGGAAAGTGTGTAAAAAAAGAAAAGGAAAGAGAGGAAGATAGAAATCGCCAACTTTCTTCAGTTATGCCTTGGCTCCAAATGCTACCAGAATCAGCTCCCAAGTCTCAGTTCTTTGCCAGAATGCTGACTTTAGTTCCTGGCTTGTAGTAAGTGCTCAGTTAACAATTCCTGCCCAAAACATCTTCCTAATAGTCAATATCATCAGCACATCTGACCTCTAATTTAACATCCACCCCCTGAGGCCTGCCTGCCCTCTAGGCCTTGAGACAGACTGAAAAACATCTGTGCTATCACGTTTTCTCTCCCACTTTCAGAATTGGTTATAGGCAATTTATTCCTTGGAGTCCAAAAATCATGTCTGAAATAGTGGGAGCTGGGGTAGGGTAGAACATTTATTTAGAATTTCTTGAGAATCAGACATACATTTCCTAGAGAGGGAAAGATTTTTGTTTAAGAACCAGCAATAAGGGAAATCTTGGGCAGATTTAGATTTAAATCCTGATTCTGACACTTATTAGCTGTATGACCAGGAAAATTGCATAATCTGTCCAAATCTCAGATATTACTTTTGGAAAGTAGAGATCATCACGTTCATGTCAAATTTGGGGGAAATGTAGCTTGAGTAGAATTTGGCAGTGTGGAGTGGCCTCTGAGAAATAATACATATTTTTTCACAGTAGAGAGGCACCTTCCACAAGCTTCCTGTCAACAGTTCTTAAAAGGCTAATGTTCAGTCTAACAAGATGAAATTGAAATGGGACAAATATAAGGATATATTGGGTCTGTTTGGGTCCAGGAAAGTTTCTGTACAACTGTGTCCTGAAGGGACATGATTTAACCAGTTTCAGGTCCATGTATTTCAGTCAAAACTTAGCATAAGTCAGCAATGTGATGTGGCCATGTAAAAAAATGGTGAAGCCATCTTAGGCTAAATTAATAGAAGAGAAATATTCAAAATAAGGGTGTGATGATCCCATTTTACATTGTTGTTGTTTTGACCCCATTAGGGTGATTGTTTTTAGGTTACACTTGATGAATTCCAGGGATTTAGGCAAACTAGTGAGAGAACTAGAAATTATGCCATAAGAAGGAACTGGGATTAACTCCTAAATGGGCTAGAAAGGGTGGGGGGAGGAATGAAGACATAATACAGTTTTTAAAATCTTGAAGGATTGCCATTTTAGAAGAAGGATTATACATACTATAGCTTCAAGAAATAGAACTAAGACCAGCAGAAACTCTAGGACAGTGCTTCTCAAAGTGTGTTCCTTGGACCAGCATCCCCAGGGAACATTTTAGAAATATAGATTCTTGGGTCCCAACCCAGACCTCTAAGTCAGAAATTCTGGCAGTGGGGCCCAGTAATATGTTTTAACAATCACTCCAGTTGGTTCTGATGCACACTAAAGTTTGGGAACCACTGCTCTAGGAAAACAGATTTCAGTTCAACCAAAACATGTGAAGAAAGGTTTGGCTAGTAAAAAGATAGTAGTGGTTCTCAACCCTCACTGTGCAACAGAATCACCTGGGAAGCTTTAAAAAACAAAACAAACAAACATTACTGAGAACCATTCCCAGAGATTCTGATTAATTGGTCTGGGGTGGAGCCTGGACATTGGTATGTTTTAAAAACAATCTAGGTAATTCAAATGTGCAGCCAAGGTTGAAAACTACCATGATGAAAAGTTGAACTATATCCACTAAGTTGGCTGTTTAAAAACAAAAAAAAACACAGGTTTTTGGGCCTCAAGTCTGGAGATAGGAATATATTTGGAAGTAATGCCAAGGATTGTGCTTGCTTGCTTCCTTCCTTTCAAAAATCCCTTCAGGATAGCCTAAAACACAGACAGGATTGATAAGTACCATCCTAGATGACGTCTTTGTATCAATCAACCCAGTCACCAAATAGATATTGGCTAGTTATTATGTATAAGGGTCTGAGACTGTCATGAAGGACAGTGGTTCCTGGCATGGTTTTCAACAGAATCACTTGGGGGTGGATTGGACCACCCACAGAGATACTGATTTTAATTCAGCATGTATGATTTTGAAAAGCTAGGAATACAATTTGATGTGAAAGTCTGATTAAGAATAATTTTTTAAAGAAGATTTGCTCCTGCAAATTTGAGTATAGATTTAATCGTATTCAAACAGATTAGGAGAGCTCATTAAAAATTAAGGTAAATCACTTTAAGTAAATTTTAAATATAAATCATCACTCCAATATCCTCCTTTTAATTTCAGATTTTTTTGTATTTTAATTTAAAGAAAAAATTTCATTAGAGAAGTTGTGGGTTTACAGAACAACCATGCATAAAATACAGGATTCCCATGTACCACCTCACCACCAACAGCTTGCAGTGGTGTGGAACATGCATTACAATTGATGATAGCACAGTTTTATAATTGTACTACTAATTAAGGCCCATGGTTTAACTTAGAGTTCACTGTTTGTGTAGTTTCACAGGTTTTTTAAGCATTTTTATTATGTTACCATATGTGTGATCTAACATTTCCCTTTTAATTACATTCACATATATATTTCAATTCCATTAATTGCGTATACAATGTTATGCTAATATCACCACCATCCATTACCAAAACCTGTCTGTCATGCAAATAGGAACTCTGTACATCCTAAACCTTAACTTCCCATTCCCTATCCCCTCGCCCCCAATCCTCTGGCAACCTATATTCTAGATTCTATGTGCTTGCTTATTCTTTCCATTTCAAAACAGTGAGATCATACAATGTTTGTCCTTTTGTGTCTGGCTTATTTCACTCAACAAGATGTCTTCAAGATTCATCCATGTTGTCACATATATCAGAACTTCATTCCTTTTCATGACTGAATAATATTCCATTGTATGTATATACAGCATTTCATTTATCCATTCATTGGTTGATGGATACTTGAGTTACTTCCATCTTTTGGCAATTGTAAATAATGCTTCTATGAGCATCGATGTGCAAATAAGTGTTCAAGAACCTGCTTTCAATACTTTTGGGTATATACCTAGTAGTGGGATTCCCAGGTCATATGATAGTTCTATCTTTAGCTTTCCAAGGAACTGCCAAACTGTCTTCCTGCAGTGGCTGTTCCATTTTACATTGTCACAAGCAATGAATGAGTGTTTGTATTTCTCTGCATCCTCTTAAAACTTGTTATTTTCTGGTTTTTAAATAGCAACCATTTTAATGGGTGTGAAATGGTATCTCATTATGTTTTTGATTTGCATTTCCCTGATGGCTAGGGGTGTTGAGCATCTTTTCATGTGCTTTCTGGCTATTTGTATATCTTCTTTGGAGAGATGTCTGTTCAAGTATTTTCCCTTTTTTTATTTGGGTTGTTTGTCTTTTTGTTGTTTTGAAAGATTATATATTCAGGATATTAAACTTTTATCAGATATGTGGTTTTTCTAATATTTTCTCCCATTGTCGTTTAACTTTCACAATAAACTACTTTGAGGCACAAAGATTTTTAATTTTGATGAAGTTTCATTTATCTATTTTTTCTTTTGGTGCTTATGCTTTGGGTGTAAAGTCTAAGAAACCATTGCCCAACACAAGATCCTGAAGATGCTTCCCAATGTTTTCTTCTAGGACTTTGATAGTTCTAGCTCTTATATTAAGGTCTTTAATCCATTTTGCATTGATTTTTGTATGTAGTGTGAGGTAGGGGGTCCCCCATTTTCTTGCAAATGGAGATCCAGTTTTCCCAGCACCATTTGTTGAAGTGACTATTCTTTCCCAATTGAGTGACCCTTGCTGCTTTGTCAAAAATCAATTCACCATAAATGTGAGATTCCATTTCTGAACTCTCAATTCAATTCCATTGTTCTATATGTCTGTCCTTGTGCCAGTACCATGCTGCTTTGATTACTGTGGCTTTGTAATAAGTTTTAAGTTTGGGAAGTGTGAGAGCTCCAATTTAGTTCTTATTTTTCAAGATGGCTTTAGTTTTCAGAGCCCCTTTCTCTTCCTTCTTACATTTGGTGATTGGCTTTTCCATTTCTGTAAAGAAGGTTGTTGGAATTTTTATTGGAATTGCATTTAATCTGCAAATTGCTTTGGTTATATTGTCATCTTAACCATATTTAGTCTCCAATCCATGAACACGGAATATCCTTCCATTTATTTAGGTTTTGTGTAATGCTTTTAGCAATTCTGTAGTTTTCTGTTTACAAGTCCTTTACGTCCTTGGTTAGATTTATTCCTAGCCATTTGATTCTTCTAGTTGCTGTTGTAAATGGAATTTTTTTCTTGATTTCTTGTTCTGATTGTTCATTCCTTGTGTATAGAAACAATACTGATTTTAGGGGTTGATCTTGTACCCCACCACTTTGCTGAATTTATGTATTAGCTCTAGGAGCTTTGTTGTGGGTTTTCCAGGATTTTCTGTATATAGGCTCAGATCATCTGTAAATAGGGGAAGTTCTACCTCTTTCTTTCCTATTTGGATGCCTTTTATTTCTTTTTTCTTGCCTGATTGCTCTGGCAAGAACTTCCAGTGCAATGTTAATGCGCAGTGCTGCCCTTTATCATGTTGAGGAAGTTTCCTTCTATTCCTGTCTTCATAGTGTTTTTATCAAGAAATGGTGCTGTGTTTTTTCAAGTGCTTTTTCTGTATCAATTGAGATGATCATGTGTTTTTTTCCTTCATTATCTTAAGGCAGTATATTACATTAATGGATTTTCTTATGTTGAATCAACTTTGTGTACCAGGTATAAATCCCACTTGATCATGGTGTATAATTCTTTTAATATGCTGTTTGATTTGATTTGCTAGTATATTGTTGAGGATTTTTGCATCTACTTTCATAAGAGATATTGAACTGTAGTTTTCTTTTCTTGAGGTATCTTTATCTGCCTTTGGTATGAGGTTGATATTGGCATTGTGGAATGAGTTAAGGTGTGTTCCCTTCTCTTCCATTTTTTGGAAGAGTTTAAGCAGAATTGGAGTTGAGTCTTCTTGGAATGTTTGGTAGAATTTCCCTGTGAAGCCATCTGATCTTTGGCTTTTCTTTTTTTGGTAAGGTGGTGGTGGTGGTGGTGGTTTTATAAAAGAAATTGTGGGTTTACAAACAATCATGCATAAAATACAGTTTTCCCATATACCACCCCACTCCCTACACCTTGAATTGGTGTGGAAGATTTGTTACAATTGATGATAGCATTTTTAATAATTGTACTATTTTTAACAGTAATTTACCTTTATTACAATTGAAAGATTATTAAAATTGTACTATTATCTATCATCCATAATTTACATTAGGTGTATTTTTCCTATATGCCACCCTATTATTACCACCTTGTATTGGTATCGTACATTTGTTATAATTCATGGAAGAACCTTCTTATACTTGTACCATCAACTATAGTCCATCTTCTACTACTGTGTAGTATAGTCCTTTGTTTATCTTTTAATTTTAATTTTTATTTTAAATTTTTATTCTAGTAATATATACATCCTAAAGTTTCCCCTTTTAACCACATTCACCTCTTATAGTTCAGTGGTGGAAGACAGTTTGGCAGTTCCTCAGAAAGCTAAGTATAAAATTACCATATGATTCAGCAATCCCACTACTAGGAATATACCAAGAAGAACTGAAAGCTGGGAGGTTATTTATTACTGATTCTATCTCTTTACTAGTAATTTGTTTGTTGTGGTTTTCTCTTTCTTCTTGAGACAAAGTAGGTAGTTTGTGTGTTTCTAAGAATTTGTCAATTTCATCTAGGTTATCTAATTTATTGGCATACAGTTTTTCATAGTATTCTATTGTAGTCTTTTTTATTCACTGTGGTCAATAGTACTGTCCCCTTTTCATTTCTGATTTTTTGTTATTTATATCCTCTCTTTTTTTCCTTCTTCCCACTCACTTTGGGTTTAATTTGCTCTTCTTTTTCCAGTTCTTCCAGTTTTGAGATCAGGTCTCTGATTTGAAGTCTTTCTTCTTTTTAATGTAAGCTTGAGAGCTATAAATTTCCCTCTCAGCACTGCCTTCACTGCATCTGATACATTTTGATATGTTGTATTTTCATTTTCATTGACATCAAGATATTTCTTAACTTTGCTTCTCATTTTCTGAGGAATCCATTGGTTGTTTAAGAGTATGTTGTTTAGTTTCCACATATTTGTGAATTTTCCCTTTCTCCCTCTGTTATTGATTTCTAGCTTCATTCTGTTGTGGTCAGAGAATATACATTGTATGATTTCAATATTTTTTAATTTATTGAGGGCTTGTTTTGTGACACGACATCAGGTCTATCCTGTAGAATGATCCATGTGCCCTCAAGAAGAATGTGTATTCCGTTTTCGTTTGGTGCAGTGTTCTATATATGTCTGTTAGGTCTAGTTGGTTTAGTGTATCATTCAAGTCCTATATTTCTTTATTGATCTTCTGACTAGATGTTCTAGCAATTATTGAGAGTGGTGTATTAAAATCTCCTATTAATGTAGAACCGTCAAGGTCTCCCTTCTAACCTGGCAGTATTTGCTTCATATGTATTGGGGCTTTGTTGTTAGGTGCATAAATGTTTATAATTGTTGAATCTCCCTGTTGAATTATCCCCTTTATTTGTATTTAATACCCATCTTTGTCCCTCTTAACTGTTTTTGACTTAAAGTCTCTTTTATCCAATATTAGTATAGCTATCCCAGCTCTATTTTGGTTTCTTCTTGCATGGTATAATGGTATATTTTTTTCCATCCTTTCACCCTCAGTGTATTTGTATCTTTGACCTTAAGATGAGTCTCTTGCAGGCAGCATATAGTTGGGGCATGCTTTTTTTTAATCCATTTTTCTAATCTCTGCCTTTTGACTGGAGAGTTTAATCCATTTATTTTTAAAGTCACTACTGATAATACAGGACTTTCTTCTGTCATTTTGCAGTTAGCCTTTGTAAGCCATATAATTTTTCTTGTCCCTCACTTCCATTAATGCCTGCTTTGTATTTATTTGCTTTTTTGTGTTGTACCATTTTGAGTGCCTTCTCACTTCTATCTGAGAAGTTTTTGTCTGTTTTCTTTGTGGTTACCATGTGGTTAACTGCAGATTTATCACAGGTCTTTATTTCTTTATGCTGCTTTGAACCACGTCTAGTGTCCTTTCCTTTCAATCTGAAGAACTTCCTTTAACATTGCTTGTAGGGCCAGTCTAGTTATGATGAAGTCCATCAGCTTTTGTTTATCTGAGAATGTCTTAATCTCTCCCTCATTTTTGAAAGAGAGTCTTGCTGAATCTAAAATTCTTGACAGGCAGTTGTTTTCCTTCACTACTTTACGTATTTCAACTCACTGTCTTCTTGCCTCCATGGTTTCTGATGAGAAATCCAAACTCAATCTAATTGGGACTCCTTTGTATGTAACACTTTGCTTTTCTCTTGCAGCATTCAGAACTCTCTCCTTGGTCTTTTGCATTCTTCATGTTTAACCTGTTGGGTGTTCTCTGAGCTTCTGGGATGCGCATATTCACGTATTTTGCTGAGTTTGATAAGTCTATCATTATTTCTTTGACTATTCCTTCTGCCCCTTTCTTTCTTCTCCTTCTAGGTCTCCCATAATACATATATTGGTGTGCTTAATTGTGTCCCATAGCTGTCTTAGGCTATTTTTGCTTTTGATAATTCTTTTTCCTTTCTGATCCTCAGCCTGACTTGTTTCAGGTGTCTTATCTTCAGGTTCACTGATTCTTTCTTCTGCCAGTTCCAATCTGTTCTTGTAACTCTTCTTCTGAACACCTTTCATTTCAGTTACTGTGGTCTTCAACTCCAGTAATTCTTTTGTTCCTTTTTAAAATTTCTCTTTACTTAGAGTCTTACTTTGTTCATTGATTTCCTGATATTCTTTATTTCTTTCATTGTACTTTCCTTCATGTCCTTGGGCATTTTTAAGATCACCTTTTTAAAGGCTTTGTTTTGTATGTCCACATTCTTGTCTTCTTTGTTGGTATTTTCTGTATTGTTATCCTCTTCCTTTGGATGGGTCATCATTTCCTATTCCATTGTTTGTATTGCACTCTTTTGTTGAACACTGTGCATTTTATATTTAAAAATGTTAATGCTAGGATTTACTCCCTGTGATGTCTGTTTCCTGGTTGTGTAACCAGTTGTTGATAAGATAGAGGTTTTCTTCAGGTTCAGCCCTCATATTAGGAAGTTCTGCTGAAGGCAATTTCATTGTGCAGGATTTTCCCTGTTTTTCTGGGCCTCTATCTTGTCCTAGGCTCTTGTTTATTAGGGTTTTTGGATTTTCCCTGTTTACAGCAGTTTGTTCTCCTCTTAGTTTCCCAGGAGACAGACCTCCCTCTCTCTGGTATTTGACACAGGCAGGGCTTTGTCCCAGTCTACTGCATCTAAAGTTTTTTATACTCCTTTCATTGTGTCATGCTGCTTTTGCCTGGAGGGCAAATTCTGGGAGGAGGGGCACAATGGAGAGTACTTTGCCAAGTCAGTCTTTCCCAGCCAAAACAGGACCAAGGATCCATGAAGGAGGTGCAGACTGACTCCAGAGTGCCCTGAAGAGGGGATCAGGAAGAGTGCCAAAAGCTTCTCTAATGCTCCAAAAGCTGAGCTTTCCTGGCCTTCCCAGAAAATGCAGCCTTTCAGCTAACTGTCCTCTGCAACCCTGAGGAAGTGCTGCATCTTTTTTTCTTAAAATTTTATTGATATATAGTCACATACCATACAACCATCCAAAGTGTACAATCAGTTGTTCACAGTATCATATAATTGTGCATTCATCACCACATTCAATCTTTGAACATTTTCAATACTCCAAAAAAATAATAAAAATAAGAATAAAAATCAAAGTAAAAAAGAACACCTAAAAGCAGCCCATCTCCCCCCATCGCCCCCCATTATTCATACTCATCTGTCCTATTTTTCTACTCATTTGTCCCCGTTTTTCTACTCATCTGTCCATACATTGGATAAAGGGATTGTGAGCCACAGAGTTTTCTGCAATCACATGGTCATACTGTATAAGCTGTATACTTATACACTTGTCTTCAAAAACAAGGCTACTGTTGCAGTTCAACAGTTTCAGGTATTTCCTTCTAGCTATTCTAGTACACTAAAAACTAAAAAAGCGTTATCTATATAATGCATAAGAATAACCTCCAGAATGACCTCTTGACTTCATTTGTAATCTCTCAGCCTCTGAAACTTTACCTTGTTTCATTTCTCTTCCCCCTTTTGGTTAAAATATATTTATATTATATAATAGAAGGCTTTACGAATTTGTGTGTCATCCTTGCACAGAGGCCATGCTAATCTCTGTATAATTCCAATTTAAGTATATGTGCTGCCAAATGGAGCACAGTGCTGCATCTTTAAATCTCCACCACTTCCACCCCTGTCTGAGGACAGTTGAAACGATGGCTGCCATTGTCTTTGTCTGGTTGGGGTTGAAGCAGTGGTGGCTACCATCTTTGTCTGAAGCAGGTTGAAACAATAGCTGCTCTCAGAACTGGGACCCAGCAATCCAAATTCACTGATCAAAAGCCATAATCACTGATTGGCTGCTCCCACCCCTCTTCTTGGGGTTTACGATTTTTAAGTCCCTTTCTGTCACCAGCAGCTAGCCAGGGACTGGATCCTGCAGCAGTCTGTTGTGATAATGGGGGATGGGCGCTTGTAGCTGCCTGTGGTGAAAGCAATTTAGAGTTCTTTAACTTATCTTCCTCTTGCTTCCACTTTTCCCTGGAGGCTCTGCAGTGTTCTGGCCTCTGGAATTTCAAAATAGTTGTTTCAGACAGTTCCTGCCTGTTTAGTAGTTCTTTTTGTGGGAGAACTGAGTCTTGGTTCTCCCTACTCTGCCATCTTCCCTGGAAGTCCATATTTTAATTTTTGATATACTGAAGTCAGAGCATCAAACATACATTATATTATACCCACACACCTCAACTTCTTGCATCAGGAACAGCAATGCTTAAGCTTGAATGTAGTAGATCTGAAGATCGTATTCATACTAAGTTCTAAACTCAGACTTTTCCACCCTCTTATTTTGATAGATAAACCTCTTATATTCTTCCCTTCCTTTCTGCTCTCACTGCCACTCTTCTGGTTAAGGCCTCAGGACCTCTTGCTTACAACTGACTTCTAACTGATAGCCCCATTTTACATCTCTTCTCTTTTCCTGTTGAACATGGAGTTAAATCCAAATGACCAAACCAAGTCTATCATGATTTGGCCCCATTCTCCCTTTCCATCATTGTCCTTCATAGTCTTGCCTCCTTTGAAATACCTTTATTCCACTGCTTTTAAATCTTAATTTTGCACATCTTTTAAAACTTACTTCAAAATCTGTTCTCTTCTACAAAGGTTTCTTCAAACTACTCAATAGAAAGAAATGGTACCTTTTTATGTCTTATAGCACTTACATCATTTTGGTCTTAGATCATAGTTCTTTTCATTTATATCTCATCCTCTTTACTAAATTGTAAATTCCTTGAGATTAGGAAGTGTCTTGTTTACTTACTCTGTCATTTCCCATGCATGGCTCACTTATATATGTATAATGGAAAGAATCAATATAAAACAAAGTTTAAGTTCCAGCTCCACCAAGAAACACACATGCCCAGTTATTTCGATTTTTTGCAATTCCAGATTCCTAACCTTCAGAATGCAGAAAATGCCCCTTCCCTTGCAAATTTGTTTTAAGGATGAAAGGGATAATCTCTTCTCTTGTTTGACAGCCCTCAAATTTTCATTCTTTTTTCCTATCTCCTTCAAAAGTATCTACCACAGTACCTTGAAACAAAGCTCAATTAATATCAAAGCTCAGTAGTGCCCAAAGGCATTGAGAGCCTGAACTAGGGTAGTGTTACAGGGAATTAAAAGGCAAAGGTAAATGTGAAAGAATATTATAAGCTAGAATTAACATGAATCAGTGATTTGTTGGGGGAAAGAGTGGCTGATATTTTGAAACTGGGAGTATTATGCCATTTAATAAAGAAAAATAGGAAGCAGGGGAAGATGATGGCATAGGGAGGTGTGGAATTTAGTTAGTCCTCTGAAGCAACTAGCATATAGCCAGAAACAACTAGTAAATACTCTGGAACAACTGTTGGGAGACATCTGTGACTGGACACACATCGTGCACCAGTCTGGAATGGTTGGAATGACTGAGATTGCAGCATAAGAACTGTAAGTAAAGCTCCCCAAATTGTGGAGCTGGCGCCCCTCCCCCACCAGCACAGTAGGCCGAACTGAAACACTACCTTGTAGGAAAAGCAGCAGTCTACTAGGAGGAAGGGAAGGTAGCTCAACCAAGCTCCAACTGTGGTTTTAGTTGATGAATTTGGACTACTGAATACAAACTACAAGCACAGATAAACCAGGAGCAAGTAGGAGAGGAACCTGGAGGTTTCTCCTGGCACAGAGGATCCAGGGCTGACAGAAAAAAATACATAAATAAAAACAGAGGCTTTTGGAGTTGGCTGAGCTCAGAATACTGAAAAAGGGCTGTGTGCCAAGAAAAGGGGCACATAGAACTGGGCACCAACTCTGGTTCTTGACTGGTAACTTGGGGGCTGGGGACTGGCTTTGCAAAGGAGAGTCCCTTTTTTCCTTTTCTTCTCTCATTCTAAGTAGCTCATTAGTGAAAGCCTCAGGCATTTTCAGTTGTCAGCATTGACCCAGGCAAGGGTGGAGCTTATATAGTTAGAGAGACAAAGGAAGAAGCCAAATGGCGGAGATAAATCCCTGAAGGGCTTATCTTCCCTAAGAAAAGACGGAGGTGGGACCCAGCTCAAATGGATGCCATCCCTCAGAGAACTCAGACCCTAGGGCCTGCTGGAGGGGGAGAACCAGAAACAGCTTCAGCTTGGCTTCTGACACAGCCTCTGGCAGGGACAGGGTCTACTGACAAAGACAATGCACCTCTTTATGCCATCGGGGAAGTGTGGGCTGACAAGGGCCACCTGCTTGGCAGAATAGGAAAAGCACAGCATCTAGAGGCCTCACAGGAAAGTCTGACAACCTTCTGGGTTTCGTCCTCAGAGAAACCTGATGCTGATTATACCTCTCCCTAAGACCTGGGCCCATCTGGTCTGCAAAAATCTGATTGGGGTAATCAAGGACACGAGATACCTAGATAACGAAAAAATTATGAATGACACCAGAAAAGACGAAGATATGGCCCAGTCAAAGGAACAAACTTACACTTCAAATGAGATACAGGAGTTGAAACAACTAATTAAAGATCTTCAAACAAATTAAATCAATTCAAAAGTCTAATCGACGAGTTAAGGGAAGATATGGCGAAAGAGATGAAGGACATAAAGAAGACATTGGAAAAAAAAGAAGAATTTGAATGTGAAAAAAAAACAATTGGAAGAACTTAAGGGTATGAAAAGCACAATAGAAGAGATAAAAAACACAGTGGAGACATAAAACAGCAGATTTGAAGAGGCAGAATAAAGGATTCAGGAACTAGAAGACAGGACATCTGAAATCCTCCACAAAAAAGAACACATAGGGAAAATAATGGAAAAATATGAGCAGGGTCTCAGAGAATTGAATGACAACATGAAGCACATGAAAATACGTGTCATGGGTGTCCCAGAAGGAGAAGGGAAGGGAAAAGGGACAGAAACAATAATGGAGGAAATAATCACTGAAAAGTTTCCATCTCTTATGAAAGACATAAAATTGCAGATCCAAGAAGCGCAGCATACCCCAAACAGAATAGATCCAAATAGACCCACTCCAAGACACTTAATAATCAGATTATCAGATGTCAAAGATAAAGAGAGAATCCTGAAAGCAGCAAGAGAAAAGTGATCCATCATATACAAAGAAAGCTTGATAAGACTATGTATGGATTTCTCGGTAGCAACCATGGAGGCTAGAAGGCAGTGGCATGATATATTTAAGATACTGAAAGAAAAACTGCCAACCAATAATTCTATATCCAGCAAAACTGTCCTTCAAAAATGAGAGAAAGTTTAAACTATTTTCAGGCAAACAGATACAGAGTTTGTGAGCAAGAGACCTGCTCTACAAGAAACACTAATGGGAGCACTACCAGCAGATAAGAAAAGACAGGCGAGTGGTTTGGAGAAGAGATTAGAAATGAAGACTATCATGAGAGTAAAAAGAGAGAGGGAAAATAAAATAAAATAAATAATAAAATAAAATAAAATATAAATTCCCAAAGTCAAAATAGTAGACAGTAGACATTACGTTGAGTGAAATTAGCCAGAAACAAAAGGATAGGTACTCTATGGACTCATTAATACAAACTAACATTGATGAGTGAAATTTTTAGAGTTAAAGGTGATAAAACAGATTATTAGGAGATAGAAAGAGGTTAGAAACTGGGCATTTGATGCTGAAGGAGTACATAAGGGTAAAGAGGATTGATTGTATGGATCCAGAAATGTATAGCATAATACTGTGTGATGCTTGCAAAATATTGTAAATACTCTGAACAAAGATGAATGTGAGTATGGTTGAAAGTGGAAGATGGGGCATGTATGACACCAGAAGGAAAGATAGAAGATAAAGACTGGGATTGTATAACTTAGTTAAACCTGGAAGGGTCAGTGATGGTGATTAAATGTACAAATATAAGAACGTTTTTAAAAGAGGGAGAACAAATAAATGTCAACATTGCAAGGTGTTGAAAATTGGATGGAACAAGGGAAAAAATACAATCAATGCAAACTAGAGTCTATAGTTACTGGTAACATTGTAAGATATGCCCATTAATTGTAACCAAGGCAATATATGAAAGCTAAACGTGTAGGTGGGAGTTTATAAGGGAGTGATACGAGACTTTTGGTAGTGGTGTTGTCTGACCTTTTCATTGTATTTTAATTTATTTTTATTTTTCTTCTAACCTTTATATTTTTATTCTGCATGTTTTTCTCCTTTTCCTCTTTTTTTGTGGAAGAAATGGAAATGTCCTTATATAGGCTGTGGAGGTGAATGCATAACTATGTGACTATACCAGGAATCATTGATTGTTTACTTAAAATGGATTGTATGGTATGTAAATAAAACTGTTTGAAAAATAAACAGAAGGATACAAGTGCTGGAGAAAATGTGTAGAGAGGGATGTACCTATTAACTGTTGGTAGGGAAGTAGGATGGTGCACCCATCTGGAGGGCAGTGTGGTGGTTCCGCAGGAAGCTAACTATGGGGGTGCCATATGGTCCTGCAACCCTGTTATTGGGTATATACTTGGAACAACTGAGTGCAGGGACATGAATGGACATTGCACACTGGTGTTTATGGCAGCAGTATTAACAATTTGCAACAAATGGAGGTGACCTAAGGGTACATTGACCGATAAATGGAATGGTGAACTGTGGTGTATACATTCAATGGAATATTGTGCAGTGGCAAGAAGAAATGAAGTTGTGAGGTATGCAGCTAGGTGAATGGACCTTGAGGACAGTATGTTGAGTGAAATAAGCCAGAATCAAAAAGATAAACATTATAACACATTACTAATATGGACTAACTGTAGTGTGAAAACTCTTAGAATTGAATCTGAGAACATAGGTTATCAGGGGAAGGCTTATAGTAAAGCTTACAGCTTACAATCTAGGACTTGGTTAGGACTAAAGTAAGCCAGACTAAAGGGAAGAGGATGATACTGAGTGTGTTTTAAAACTTCAACTCCTATGTGAGACCAAAAGAAGAGATGTTTATTTGGTAGAAAACCTGTATTTTCTGTAGCACGCTATATAGTTTAATTTGTATGGTCAGTTTATTCAAACACCGTAATTACATGGAACCTTGAATAGGGGGTAAGAGCTGGTTTGTTTGTACAGGTTAGCATGAAGCCCCAATACATCCCGGAGTAATTTGGGCAGAGAATAAAAATGTATTTGCAAAGCCCCCTTGAGGGACTGGGGAAAATTTGGAAATATCAGACTTCCTCACCTGGGGAATTCCTGATATTCTCACAAGCATTGGGACTACCATTGCAGTAGGCCAAGCCCTGATCTTGGGGTTTGCTCTTATGAAGCTTATTTCTGCAAAGGAGAGGCTAAGTCTAATTATAATTGTGTCTAAGAGTCACCCCCAGAGAACCTCTTTCATTACTCAGATGTGGCCTCTCTCTCTAAGCCAACTCTGCAGGTAAACTCACTGACCCACCACACACACACACACACACACACACACACACACACACACAATTGGACAGGACTCCCAGGGATGAGCCTCGACCTGGCATCGTGGGATTGAGAAAGCCTTCTTGACCAAAAGCGGGAAGAGAAATGAAACAAAATAAAGTTTGAGTGGCTGAGAGATTTCAAATGGAGTCGAGGTCATTCTGGAGGTTATTCTTATGCATTTTATAGCTATCCTTTTTTAGTTATTAGTGTATTAGAATAGCTAGAAGGAAATAAACTGTTGAACTGCAACACAGTAGCCTTGATTCTTGAAGATGATGGTCTAACTATATAGCTTATATGGTGTGACTGTATGATTGTGACTCACACTCCCTTTATCCAGTGTATGGACTGATGAATAGGAAAAAAGAGGACAAACAGTAAATGAATACTAGGCGGGGAAAGGAGTATGAGATGTTTTGGGTGTTCTTTCATACTTCTATTTTTATTCTTATTTTCATTTTTATTTCTTGGAGTAATGAAAATGTTCAAACAATTGATTGTGATCATGAATGTACAACTATATGATACTGTGAACAATTTATTGTACACTGGATGATTGTAAGGTATGTGAATATATCTCAATAACATTGCTTTAGAAAAAGAAGAAAAACAGATGAAGAACTTGTTAAGGAAATGAGTCAAAGGCAATATTCTAGGCAATACTGTTATAAAGGAAAAGCTATGGAGGACATGAGTAACCTCATGGATTCAGTGGAAATGATCTGGGACACCAATAGTGAAAGGCTGAGTTAAGAAACTTTCCTTTTGTAATAAGTTATATTGCCACCAAATGATATTTAATTCTTATTATAGTTTTTTAATGGGAAATTCTGGATCACACCACCATGCTCTTATTGCACATATTAGTCAATTCTGAAACAAGGGAGGTCCTAAAATACTTTCTAGTTAACCTTTTTGTATTTCTAACTTTAGAGTCACATATAAATCATGTATTTTAAAACAACCTTAAAAATAATTCAGAAGGTAAATTACATATTATAGACATACATTTTTGACTGTTCTCAAGTCATTTCTGACATATTTCTGATTTGCAGTTATTCTTATTTGAACCCGTAATTTTTGAAGTAAGCTTTTTTAGTCCATTAAATTAAGGTTAGATAAAGATGTACAACATAAATTTTAAAATAAAATATCTGTAATGATTTTAATTAGAAAGTCATGCAAGCATTATATAAAAATTAAAACGACAGAATTGTACAGAGAGTAAACTGTTAACTTTTCTCCCCTTGTTCCTTTACTTGCCCCACGTCCCTTAGTTTGCTTTACATTTTTTATGCATTTACAAATTCATGTGTGTATTTAATTTTTGCTAGTGTTGGAGATTGATTTTATTATATTTGTTGTTCTACAACATGTTTTTCATTAACTATGTCTTGGCTTCTCTCCATGAAAGTGTATGTGGTTTCAATTAATTCAGTTAAATCACCAAATACCAAATAAATTTTGAGGTTTTGTTATTTACATTGTGTAGATAAACTAGTAGATTTTAGCAGAATACTTTTCAGCCATTAAAATTTTTAGATAGAAGTGTGGACCCAGGTGTAAATGCAGATAGTTTTACATGGATTATTTATTACAGTGAGAAAACACTGTAGCTAAAATTTTAGTTGTTAGTATATGAACATTACTTTATAGCTTTGAAGGGCTTGTGTGTGACTTCTTTAGCCATGTGAGCATACTGGTGTTTGTATAACTATGTAATATATTTTCTCACCATAGGAAATGATGGTTTGTGGTTTCATGTGATTTTCAGGTAACGTTGGAGCCATAGCTAGAGATCAGTAACAATCTAAAACAATGCACTTGTTAGGATTATCTGCTGTAAAACAAAATACCAAGGCTGGGTTTCTTTGAGCCTTTTCAATATTGGTGCCACACATCATTCCATGAAGCCCATAAAGTTACTGGTGCCCCCATAACTTTTCCTTTAGAATAGTATTGCCTAAACTTGGCATACTAAATAAATAACTCTTACCATATAAGACATTGGAGCCATACTTAATGTGTACATATTAAATTACCATACTCAATTAGCAAAAAGCTGTTACTGTATCTTCACAAGCACTCAGATTTGAGGTGGTGTATGAAATCATATGTAGTTGGAGAATGAAAATATTACCTCTAAATTTTCATTAATGTGATATACTGCTTTGTTTCCCTTTATTTCATTCATAGATGCCATTTGGAATGAACAGGAAAAGGTTGAACTTTTTACAGAAAACTTTTGTAAAGTATGTGGAGTGGTGTTACAGTTTGAATCACAAAGGATTTCACATTATGAGGTAGGTTGAAAATTTGAAAGAGGACCCTAAAGCAGGTAAACTTCATATGTGTCATCTTACTTGATTCTTATGTAAACCTATGAAGAAGGTGGTATTATTTTCCTTCGATGGATCAGGAGACTGGCTCAGAGAGGGAAAGTAACTTGCTACCTTAAGTTTGGGGAATTAATATTTAAACTTGGGTCTTTTTTACGCCAAAGCTTTTTTTTTTTCTTCACACCATTCTGCCTACCTTTGTATCCATCAAGCCACTGTATCCTTCGCCCTTGTAGTAAATATAGGGGAGTCATTATAAAGCTTGAGCAAGAAACTATTAATGTGAATCAATGGATGTTGTAGAACCTCACAGTCTTCAAGTAAGGCTGTAAAAACAATATGAATCAGCCTTACATTTGCTGTAGCCACGTGTTTTTAGGCACAGAACCATAGAAATCTAGCAGTAGAAGACAGAATGTTTAATATTCTTACTCCCTTAGTTTATAGATTAGAAAACAGACCCAGAGGGTCTAGTCATTGGCATGACTAATTCTAAAACTTACTTCTTCTGATTTCACATCCAGACTTCTTTCCCTTCTTTTGGTGTTGCTTCACACATTTCTGCATCATTGGATGAGTTATTATATCTCTTTCATATCTGGTATCTGGGTTACCAAAAGTACTAGATGAATTTATTTAATTGCTACATAATGCCAGCTCTATTTTTAACCACCTCATCTAGTTTTCTCGTTGCTAGTCTTATTGATAACCATATTATAGTCTTTATGTTATTTGAGATTAAATTGCTGTAATTACAGATGCAGAAAGTATATTTACTGTCAATTAAGAGGACCTCTATTCAAGTCTTAACTCCACCACTGAGTAGTTGTATGACACTAGACGGTCACTTCACCCGAGTATGTTTCTTCACCCTGCAATATGGTGGTATGGTAGATTGGATTGTGTACCCCAGTTTAGAAATGTTCTTTATCTTGATCTGCATTCTGTTGAGTGTGGATCCATTTTGAATAGGATCTCTCAAAGATGTTACTTCATTAAGGTGCAGCCCCACTTAATCAAGTTGGGATTTAATCTGGATTAATGGAGTCCTTTATAAGCAAAATAAAATTCAGACCTAGAGAAAGCCACAGGAAGAAGTGGAAATCAACAGAACTCCAAAGAGAATGAAGACACCGTCACATACATTGCCATGTGACAGAAAAGTCAAGGACCAAGGATTGCCGGCAGCCAGCCCCAGAATGCCACAGTATTCTGGGAGAAAGCATCACCTTGCTAAGGTTTCGAACTTTGGACTTCTCCTAGCCTCAAAACCGTAAGCCAATAAATTCTCATTGTTTAAGCCAACCCATTGTATATTTGTTTTCGCAGCTAGGAAACCAAGACAGTTTTTGGTACCAGAAAGTGGGGTGCTGCTATTACAAATACCTAACAATTTGGAAACAGCTTTGGAATGGGGTAATGGATGGAATTGGGAAGAATTGCAAGGCACTTGATAGAAAACAGATTCTTGATTGCTTTAAAGATATGGACATTAAAGATACTTCCATTGAGGCCTTAGAAGGAAATGATGACCATGTTATTGGAAACTGGAGGAAAGGCGGTCCTTGTTTTAAAATAGCAAAGAACTTGATGAAATTGTGTTCTGATGCTGAAAGTGGAACTTGTCAGCGATGAACTAGGATGTTTAGCCAAGGTGATTCCCAAGTTAAGTGTGGAAGGTGTAGCCTGGTTTCTCCTTGCAGCTTATAGTAAAATGTGAGAAGAAAGGATATAGCTGAGAATTAAACTCTTAAGCACAAAGGAAACATAAATTGATGATTTTGAAAATTTTCAACTTATCCAGGTAGTGTACTGTGAGATGAGGGCCAGAAGGAGCTCTAACACAGCCCTCCCTGTGCTTTCAGCAAGTTACTCCCCAGAGGACAGGGCTCCATATGAGGGTTAACTGAGTAACTGTTTGCTAAAGATGGTGTCACTGATCGTGTATTCAGCCATTTTAGTGGAAGTCAGGATTGGAAATGCAGTTATCAAGGAAGGATCTTTGGAAAGTTATTTTGTCTCATGGTTTGGACCCCCTTAAAATGCACGCAAAGCCAACAAGCTTTTTTTCAAAATTTGTATGAGCAGAACCACTGCCAGCCTGGACTGAAAGAGACAGAGAAGGGACAAATTGAAGGAAGTTCAAGGGCAGAACTATGGAAGCAAAGTCTGGACTGAAGAGATCTCAGGCCAAGAGAGCAGGCCCACCCACATATGTGGAAAGTGTGGGTCTACTCTTGCGCTTGGAGGAGGCAGGCCATCTGCCCTTATGCTTGGAGTGGACAGGCCTTGCACTCGAGTGTTCATGGAGAGTGCCACCACCCCATTGCTTGGAGATGGTGGGGCCTATGCACTAGGTTTGCGGAGACCCTGGCCTGATTTTGATGCTCGTGAGAGAGGGTGGAGCCTTGTTCAGGGAAAGCATGGCTGCTGAGCAAGTGCTTGGGGGCAAAGCTGTCATTCCATCAGGACCAGAGGATAAAGCATCAAGCTACAGACCTTGATATCTAATGGAGTTTGCCCTTCTGGGTTTTGGACTTGTTTGGGACCCAGGACCTCTGATTTCCTTACAGTTTTACAATTTCTCTTTTCTGGATTGGAATATGTTTCCTATGCCTGTCCCACCATTGAATTTTGGAAGCAGATAACTTTTTCCCAGTTTACACAGGTCCATCATTCAGAGAAATTTTGCCCCAGGACAACCACAGCCATAACTGATTTTGATGAAACTTTATATTTAACATTGTTGTAAAATGGCTTAAGGTTTTGAGATGTTTTGATGGAATGACTGTGTTTTGCATGTGGGAAGTACATGTCTTTTTGGGGTCCAGAAGGCAGACTGTTGTGGATGGAATTTTCTACCACAGTTTGGACATGTTCTTGGTCTTAGTCTACATTCTGGTGAGCATGGGCCCATTTTAAGCAGGATCTCTTGAAGATGTTACTTCAGTGAAGGTGTGGCCCAACTGAATCAGGTTGGGCTTCAATTCGCATTACTGGAGTCCTTTTTAAATAAAATGAAATTTAGACATACATAAAGAAAGCTGCAGGAAGAAGCTGGAAGTCAGTGGAACCCAGAGGAGAAAGAAGGCACCCACATGTGCATTGCCATGTGACAGAAAAGTCAAGGACCCAGGATCACTGGCAGCCAACCCCAGAGCACCACAGTTTTGGGGGAGAAAGCTGATGCCTCGATTTTGGACTTCTAGCCTCAAAACCATGAGCCAATAAATTCCCATTGTTTAAGCCAAACCATTATAAGGTTTTGTTTTAGCAGCTGGGAAACCAAGACAGAGGTAGTAAAATCTCTCTTACTATAATTGTTAGAATTAAGCGAAATCAAATATTTGAGAATGCCTAGTACATCCTCAGACCCCATAGCTCAAATATTTGGAATTAGTAAAGAGATACAGACAATCAAGTGGCCCTATAATAACCGGGGTTGGCTCCATTTAAATTTAAATTTTACAAATAGTCTTTTGGAGGGATTATAAAGTACTACTCTGTGTGGAAAATGCCCCAAAATATAATAAAATAAAAATCAATCATAATTCTACCACTTATAGCCAACTATCATTTAATTTCTCTTTTGTTTATGTGATTCCAATATGCTTTCCAAACACGTATACCCATTTTCACAAAAGAGAATCATATATGTTGTTTTGTACTTGTTTTTTCATATAAGAGCATATTCTAGACATTTTGCCACATGATTAAATCTTTTTCTGTTCTCTATATTAATGGCTATAAAATACTATATTATGTAGGTGCTTAGCATAATTTTAAATTTCAATTCCAATGACATCTATAATTTGGGGCTTAAGCTTGTTAAATCACCAAATCAGAATATGCATGACTTTCCATAGATTTGAAGCATTTCCATTTAAATATTCTAGTTGAAATGGTGATTTGTTTTTCTTTCCTATACAGCTAGGTTCATACTGCCAGACTATCTCAGTATAGTATTTACCGTACATGTAATATATGACAGTGCTGCAGAAGTTTTGAATTTTAATGAGATCATATTTGTTAATACTTCCCTTTGTATTTATGCTTCTTTTGTATTAAAGAAGCCATTCTCTATACTTGTGCCATAAAGATACTTCCCTCTTTTCATCTAAATCTCTTAAAAGTTTTAGTTCTCACATTAAAGTATTTAATCCATCTGTTACTGATTTTTGTATATGGGGGTGGTGACAACATTTTTTTTCATAGATAGTCAGTTGTGCCAGTATTATTTATTGGACAGCCCATCTTTTCCCTGCTATTTGTAGTGGCTCCTCTAACATACATGTTATTCTGTTTTATTATATTGGTCTATTCACCTATATCTACAACAAATACAACTCTTTACAATAGCCTTAAAATAAGTCAATATCTGTGAGGGCAAATTTATGTGACAAAAAATCCACCATACGGAGGAGCTAAGATGGTGGCATAGAAAGGAGAGGAAGCTAGTTAGTCCCCCTGGAACAACTAATAAACAACAGAAACAACTAGTAAATAACCTGGAATAACTTCAGGGAGACAAACATGACTGTCCACTCATCATACATCAAACTGAATTGGGAGGAATGCCCAAGATCACAGCATAAAATCTGTAAGTAAAAACTGTGGACCTGAGCTGAGAGCGTCTCCCTCATGGAAGCTTCACGGTGCTAGAGAGAATCACTCTCTGAACAAGCGAATATACCTCAGCCCAGCTCCAACTGGGCTTTAATGTTAACTGCTCAATACAGACAGCGAATCCCCAACAAATAGATAGAAGCTTTTGGTGACGACTGACCTTGGAGAGTCAGGGGCAGTATGTGTCTCGGGACGGGGAGCCCAAAGGATTGGGTGCTACCTCTGGCTGACAGGTGAATCTGGGGGCTTTCTGTCCCTTTCTATCTCTGTCATCCTGGGTGGCTCAGTAGAGAAAGCCTCAACCATTTTTGGCTTGCAGTGCTCTGCAGTAGAGAAAGCCTCAGCCATTTTAAACTCACGGCACTCTGACCCAGACAAGGGTGGAGATAGCAGAGTCACAGAAACAAACTATATGCAAATGACCTCTCTCTAAGGGGCATAGCTTCCCAAGAGGAAAGAGGAGAGGCCCAGCTCTACTACCTGCCTTCCATTCAGAACCAGACCCCAAAGCCTGGGGGAGGAGAGCCATGGGCCACACCCCCTTACACCAGCCCATGACAGGCTTACAGGTGCACCTGCTGGGCAGAAAAGCACAGGGTGTGTCAATCCTCTAAGACATGCTATCAGGGAAACTGGATACTGAATATTTCCTCCTTCAGTGACCTGAGCATGTTCTTGTCTGGGAAAACCTGATTGGGGTGGCCTAGGAGTTCAGATTCCTAGGCAACAGAAAACTACAACCTACACTAAGAAAAACGAAGTTATGGCCCAGTCAAAGGAACAAACTTACACTTCAACTGAGATACAAGAATTTAAACAACTAATGCTAAATCAATTCAAAAAGTTAAGAGAAGATATGGCAAAAGAGATAAAGGCTATAAAGAAAACACTGGGTGTACATAAGGCAGAAATCAAAAGTTCAAAAAAACAACTGGCAGAATCTATGGAAATTAAAGGCACAAAACAAGAGACAAAAGACACAATGGAAACATACAACAGCAGATCTCAAGAGGCAGAAGAAAACACTCAGGAACCGGAGAACAAAACACCTGAAAGCCTACACTCAAAGGATCAGATGAAGAAAAGAATGAAAAAATATGAGCAACATCTTTGGGAACTTAGGGACAAAACAAAGTACAAGAATGTATGTATCATTGGTGTCTCAGAAGGAAAAGAGAAGAAAAAAGGGGCAGAAGGAATAATAGAGGGAATAATCAATGAAAATTTCCCATCTCTTACAAAAGACATAAAATTACAGATCCAAGAAGCGCAGCATACTCCAAACAGAATAGATCTGAATAATCCTGCGCCAAGACACTTAATAATCAGATTATCAAATGACAAAGACAAAGAGAGAATCCTGAAAGTAGCAAGAGAAAAGCAATCCATCACAAAAAAAGGGAGCTTAATAAGACTATGTGCGGATTTTTCAGCAGAAACCACGGAGGCAAGAAGGAAGTGGTGTGATGTACTTAAGATACTGAAAGAGAAAAACCGCCAACCAAGAATCCTATATCCGGCAAAACTGTCCTTCAGATATGAGGGAGAGTTCTAAATATTCTTTGACAAACATACAATGAGAGAGTTTGTGAACAAGATACCTGCCCTGCAGGGAATACTAAAGGGAGCACTACAGACAGATAGGAGAAGACAGGAGTGAGAGGTTTGGAAAACAATTTTGCGTGATGATAGCACAGCAAAGTAAGTACACTGAACAAAGATAACTGTGAATATGGTTGAAAGAGGAAGGTTAGGAGCATATGGGACACCAGAAGAAAAGAGGAAAGACGAAGACTGCGACTGTATAACTCAGTGAAACCTAGAGTGTTCAACAATTGTGATAAAATGTACAAATATGTTTTTTCACGACTGAGAACAAACAAATGTCAACCTTGCATGTTGTTAAAAATAGGGAGGTATGGGGGAAAAATACAATCAATGTAAACGAGAGAGTATAATTAACAGAAGCATTGTTTTATGCTTCCTTTAATGTAACAAAGGCAATATACCAAGGTAAATGTAGTTAAGAGGGGGTCGTAGTGGAGGGGTGTGAGACTCTTGGCGTCGGTGGTGGTGTCTGACTCCTTATTCTACTTTGATCTAAGGTTATCTTTCCTTTTGCTGCTTCCTAGCTGTCATGTTTTTTTTCCCTCTTTCTTTTTTCTTTTTCTTTTGCCTCTCTACCTTCTTTGACTCTTCCTCCTGCTTTGTGGAAGAAATGTAGATGTCCTCATTGAGATAGTGGTGAGGGTGGTGAACACATAAATATGTGACTATATAGGGAACCATCTATTGTTTACTTAGGATGGAATGTATGGTGTGTGAACAAAACCATCTTAAAACAAATGGGTTGATGACAAAACCTTGAGGGCAATAGACTGAGTGAAATAAGCCAGACACATAAGGACAAATATTTCAGGGTCTCACTGATAGGAACTAATTATAATATGTAAATTCATAGACATGAAATGTAAGTTACCAAGATATAGAACGAGGCTAAAGAATGGGAATGGTTACTTAATATGAGCAGAATGTTCAGCTAGGATGAACTTAAATGTTTGGAAATGAACAGAGGTGATGGTAGCACACGTTGTGAGAATAACTAACAGTGCTGAATGGTGTGTGAATGTGGTGGAACGGGGAAGCTCAGAGTCATGTATGTCACCAGAAGGAAAGTTGGAGGTTAAAAGATGGGAATGTATAAACAGTAAACCTTGTGGTGGGCAATGTCTGAGAGTAACTGTACAAATATTAGAAATCTCTTTCATGAACTGGAACAAATGTATGACAATACAACTAGAAGTTAATAATAGAGGGACATATAGGGAAAAAATATATACCTATTGCAAACTATATACTACAGTTAGTAGTATTTCAACGTTCTTTCATAAACAGTAACAAATGTACTATACCATTACTACAAGTCAGCATTGGAGGGAGGCTGGTTAGGGATATGGGAGGATTTGAATTCCCTTTTCATTTTTTTTTCTTCTTCCTTGTCTTTATTTCTTTTCTGGAGTAATGAAAATGTTCTAAAAATTGAACAAAAATTAATTGTAGTGATGGATGCACAGCAGTATGAGGGTACCGGGGGCAATTGATAGTACACTTTGGATCTTTGGATAATTGTATGGTATGTGAACCATCACAATAAAAAAAATTCATCATAAACAAAGTGAAAAGACAAGCTACAACACTTTAGGAGAATATGGAGAGACACGTGTATGGCATTTGGAGATGTAAACTGGTTCAACATTTTGGAGAGCAATTTTATAATACCTAGTAAAGCTGAAAATCCACACATCCTATAAGCCAAAAATCCCACTTCTAGTTACCAACTTTGAAGAAACTCTTGAGCATGTATATTAGGAGATATGTTTAAGTATATTCATTGCAGCAATACTTTTTTTTAATTTTAATTTTTATTGTGATTGTTCACATACCATACAAGTATCCAAAGATCCAAAGTGTACAATCAATTGCCCCCGATACCCTCATACAGCTGTGCATCCATCACCACAATTAATTTTTGTTCAATTTTTAGAACATTTTCATTACTCCAGACAAGAAATAAAGACAAAGGACTGGAAAAAAAAAAAAGAAAAGGAAACTTAAATCCTCCCCTATCCCTAACCACCCCCCTCCATTGTTGACTCGTAGTATTGGTATAGTACATTTGTTACTGCTTATGAAAGAACATTGAAATACTACTAACTGGAGTAAATAGTTTGCAATAGATATATATTTTTTCCCTATATATCCCTCCATTATTAACTTCTTGTTGTATTGTCATACATTTGTTCTGGTTCATGAAAAAGATTTCTAATATTTGTACAGTTAATCACAGAGATTGCCCGCCATAGGATTCAGTTTTATACATTCCCATCTTTTAACCTCCAACTTGCTTTCTGGTAACATATATGACTCTGAGCTTCCTCCTTTCCACCTCATACATGCACCATTCAGTACTGTTATTCTCACAATGTGCTACCATCACCTCTGTTCATTTCCAAACATTTAAGTTCATCCTAGTTGAACATTCTGCTCATACTAAGCAACTGCTCCCCATTCTTTAGCCTTGTTCTATATCTTGGTAACTTATATTTCATGTCTATGAGTTTATATATTATAATTAGTTCCTATCAGTGAGACCCTATAATATTTGTCCTTATGTGTCTGGCTTATTTTACTCAGTCTATTGCCCTCAAGTTTTCATCATCAACCCCTTTTTTTTAAGATGGTTTTGTTCCCATGCCATACATTCCATCCTAAGTAAACAATCGATGGTTACCTGTACAGTCACATATTTCTGTGTTCATGACCCTCACCACTATCTAAATAAGGGCATCTACATTTCTTCCACAAAGCAGGAGGAAGAGTCAAAGAAGGTAGAGAGGCAAAAGAAAAAGAAAAAAGAAAGAGGAAAAAAAAAAAAACAAACATGACAGCTAGGAAGCAGCAAAAGGAAAGATAACCTTAAATCAAAGTAGAATAAAGAGTCAGGCAATACCATCAATGTCAAGTGTCTCACACCCCTCCCCTATCCCCGCATCTTCTCTGCCTTTACCTTGGTATATTGCCTTGTTACATTAAAGGGAGCGTAATACAATGCTTCTGTTAATTATAGTCTCTAGTTTATGTTGATTGCCTCCCTCCCCAAATGCCTCCCCATTTTTAACACCTTGCAAGGTTGACAGTTGCTTGTTCTTCCTCTTGAAAGAACATATTTGTATGTTTTATCACAATTGTTGAACACTCTAGGTTTCACCAAGTTACACAGTCCCAGTCTTTGTCTTTCCTTCTTTCTTCTGGTGTCCCACATGCTCCTAACCTTCCTCTCTCAACCATATTCATAGTTATCTTTGTTCAGTGTACTCACATTGCTGTGCTACCATCTCCCAAAATTGTGTTCCAAACCTCTCACTCCTGTCTTCTATCACTCTGTAGTGCTCCCTTTAGTATTTCCTGTAAGGCAGGTGTCTTGTTCACAAAGTCTCTCATTGTCTGTTTGTCAGAAAATATTTTGAGCTCTCCCTCATATTTGAAGGAAAGTTTTGCTGGATATAGGATTCTTGGCTGGTGGTTTTTTCTTTCAGTATCTTAAATATATCACACCACTTCCTTCTTGCCTCCATGGTTTCTGCTGAGAGATTCGCACATAGTCTTATTAAGCTTCCTTTGAGTGTGACGGATCGCTTTTCTCTTGCTGCTTTCAGGATTCTCACGTTGTCTTTGACATTTGATAATCTGATTATTAAGTGTCTTGGCATAGGCCTATTCAGATCTATTCTGTTTGGAGTATGCTGCGCTTCTTGGATCTGTAATTTTATGTCTTTCATAAGAGATGGGAAATTTTCATTGATTATTTCCTCTGTTATTGCTTCTGCCCCTTTTCCCTTCTCTTCTCCATCTGGGACACCAATGCTATGGACATTCTTGTATTTCATTTCATCCTTAAGTTCCTGGAGATGTTGTTCATATTTCTCTGTTCTTTTCTCCATCTGCTCCTTTGCATGTAGGCTTCCAGGTGTTTCGTGCTCCAGTTCCTGAGTGTTTTCTTCTGCCTCTTGAGATCTGCTGTTGTATGTTTCCATTGTGTCTTTTGTCTCTTGTTTTGTGCCTTTAATTTCCATAGATTCTGCCAGTTGTTTTTTTGAACTTTTGATTTCTGCCTTATGTACGCCCAGTGTTTTCTTTATAGCCTTTATCTCTTTTGCCATATCTTCTCTTAACTTTTTGAATTGATTTAGCATTAGTTGTTTAAATTCTTGTATCTCAGTTGAAGTGTAAGTTTGTTCCTTTGACTGGGCCATAACTTCGTTTTTCTTAGTGTAGGTTGTAGTTTTCTGTTGCCTAGGAATCTGAACTCCTAGGCCACCCCAATCAGGTTTTCCCAGACAAGAACATGCTCAGGTCACTGAAGGAGGAAATATTCAGTATCCAGTTTCCCTGATAGCATGTCTTAGAGGATTGACACACCCTGTGCTTTTCTGCCCAGCAGGTGCACCTGTCAGCCTGTCACGGGCTGGTGTAAGGGGGTGTGGCCCACGGCTCTCCTCCCCCAGGCTCTGGGGTCTGGTTCTGAATGGAAGGCAGGTAGTAGATCTGGGCCTCTCCTCTTTCCTCTTGGGAAGCTATGCCCCTTAGAGAGAGGTCATTTGCATATAAATAGTTTGTTTCTGTGACTCTGCTATCTCCACCCTTGTCTGGGTCAGAGTGCCGTGAGTTTAAAATGGCTGAGGCTTTCTCTACTGCAGAGCACTGCAAGCCAAAAACAGTTTAGGCTTTCTCCACTGAGCCACCCAGGATGACAGAGATAGAAGGGGCCAGAGAGCCCCCAGATTCACCCATCGGCCGGAGATAGCACCTGATTCTCTGTGCTCCCCATCCTGGGACAGATATGTCACCTGACTTTCCTAAGGTCAGTCGTCACCAAAAGCCTCTGTCTGCTTATTGGGGATTCGCTGTCTGTATTGGGAAGTTAACATTAAAACCCCAGTTGGAGTTGGGCTGAGGTACACTCGCTTATTCAGAGAATAAACTGCTGCTCTCTAGCACCGCAAAGCTTCCGTGAGGGAGGGGCTCTCTGTTCTCAGCACGGGCCCACAGTTTTTACTTACAGATTTTATGCTGTGATCTCGGGCATTCCTCCCAATTCAGGTTGGTGTATGATGAGTGGACGGTCACGTTTGTCTTCACGCAGTTATTCCAGGTTATTTACTAATTTTTCTGTCCTTTATGAATTGCTCCAGGGAGAGTAACTGGCTTCCACTCCTCTCTATGCCGCCATCTTAGCTCCTTACTCTCAGCAATACTTTTAATAGCAAGAGAAATAGAAACATAACTGACCTCAATAGAGGACAGAAAAGGTAGCATATTGAGGTGCATATTATTCAGCACTTAGCATAAGTGAACTATAATGTATCAATATAGACAAATCTTATATTTCTAATGTTGAGTAAGAAAAAAGCAAGTTGAAAAGGGATAATGTGTAGAATTCATCTATTTGTGTAAAGTTTTAAAAAAGGCAATAGTATGTAATTCTGATTATGATTATATACATATTTAGTAAAAGAATACATGCATGAAAGGAAATATATACACTAGCTTTAAGATATTGATTACTGTGGTGAAGGTGAGAGGAGGAAGCAATTTGGGGAATGAGGGCATAGGACTTTAGCTCTATCTGTAAAATCAGACCTCTTTGAAAAATGAGATATGAAGGAAATATAGGAAAATGTTAACATCTGTTAAAACTGGGTGGTGAGTATGAGTTTCTGTTACATTAGTTCCTGTCCTTTTCTATATACTGGATATATTTAATAATTTAAAATTCTGTGATGAGAATGTGATTGCCTCAAAGTATAAGCTCAGGAAATGTTAGCTTCCCTTCTCCCTACACCAACATTTTGGTTTTTCTTATATATTTGGTTATGCATTTGTTCAAAAATTGTTTCTAATATAGTTTAAACGCAAGAGGGTTCAATTCCTCATGAAAAAAAATTGGGGATGTAGACAATGCAAGGTTGATATAACAGCTCCATGACATCTTCATGGACCTAGACATTTTCTGTGTATCTGCTCTGATGAACTCGCTTCCATCCTCAAGGTTCCCTCATGATCCAAGATAACTGTTGGAACTCCGACATTTGCATCTTATTTCCAACAGCAGGAGGGAAGAAAGAAGAAAAGCAACACTCTCCCCACCCAGCCTTTTAAAGACTCTTCCCAGAAGTTCCACCCAACACTTTGGGTTACTTCTTATTGTCCAGAATTTAGTCATATAGCTACATCTTGCTGAAAGGGAGGCTGGAAAATGTAGTCTTTTAGGTGGGTACATTGCCCGAGATTTGTAACCTAAGGAAAAACAAGAAAATTGATATTTGCCAGCAACTAGAAGTCGCTGCCACAAACAAGAGCCTAGAAGTTATTGAATTCTAAATTGTAGATTTGAAAGCATATGAAATTCTTCATAAGCTTGGTACAGACCAAATATATTAAAACTCATGAGTGCTGTCTTCAAATTCAGATAGATATAAATTCGAGGTGACTCTTGTTACTGAGTAAAGTCATGTTATATCTTTTTTCAGAGTGAAAAACATGCTCAGAATGTTAGATTTTATTTTCAAATGCATTGGGAACAAAGTGAAGTGTGTGATAAGAAAATGAAGATGCATGTTATGACTTTTCAGGCGTGTGGTCTATGTTGATGTCATAATTCTAAATTTTGAGTTACTGAATCTTTCTAACAAGATTGTTCTTATTTCAGGTGCATATGAGTGGAGTAGTGAACAGAAACAATTTTTGTGATCTCTGCAATAAGATTTTTAGTTCCCCAGCTGTTGCTCAGTCTCACTACGTGGGAGAAGTCCATGCTAGAAAGCTGAAAGAATTAAGGGAAGAATATGATCAAATATCTCCATCAGGATTTCAGCCAGATAAGTGTAAGGTTCTGGTCACCTCTTTATCTTCAATATAGGAACTATTTTTCATTTTTTTTTTCAATTCTGCCATCCATTTTTATTAGGGAGGATTCAATCTGGGACAGTAACTTCATTATTATTTTTCTGCCCAGTTGATCTCTTTTCATGTCCTTGTCATTTAATATGGAGATTATAATTGCTAGCTGAATTTTAAGAAATGTTATGACCTCTCCCTTTAAGTTTATTAAATCCGGATAAAAGCAAGTAATTTGCTATACTGCTATAAAGAAATAGCAATAAGCAACCTGAGCTCTGCCAGTTTCGAATCAAATCATGAAATCTTAGCTCCTTCTTACTTCTTCCCCTTGGAATCTAACTCATTCCTTTTTTGCTTTAACATTTTCCAAAATATTATCTCATGTATGTCCAGTCCAATGTTTTCCCCATAGTATGGTTATGAATGCAGCATTTTCTGACTATAACTATAGGCCAAACAAACAAAAACAAAAACGTGTTACTTGCTCTCCTTCTAGCCTGACAGTCCATTCCTTTATCCCTGTAAATATACAGATAAGGTACTACTATCATTGTCAATCATTGGTTATTAAATACTTATTTTATGCTAGATCTCAAAGATACAGAGAAATATAAATGTTGCCTATTTCCTCCTTCCAGTGATGTGGGCACCATTACATATGAGAGATCTGATCCATAGTTTCCTGAAATAGAAGAGTATACCCTGAATAATCCAACCTATACTTTGAAAAACTTATGTGCTAGAACAAAGAATAGGGTGATTATGCCTGTGAATCAAATAATTTACCACATTCATATTAGGTTTGACACTTTAAGAATAATGTTGTAATGCCTCTCATGGAAAATTTACCAACATTAATTTCCAACTCATAGAGGCATTTGTCTTTCAACAAGGACAATGCCACAAGAAACATTAAAACTTTTTTTCTTAATAAATGAAACCATAATTATTTTTAACTTTATTATATTCTCTTATTTTTCTGTGTGTTTTTCTAACCATCACTCTGAAGAGAGACAGAATCAGTGGGCCCTACCAGAAAAAAGCATCTTTTAAAGCCTTATCTTCAGTCCCCCAAATTCATTGATATGGGCTCAGAGTGAAAGAGCTATGAAATAACTGGAATTGTAGAACCCTATATAACTTTATATCCTTAAACAATTGCATAAATTTTATTCTGATATTAATATCACAAATCTAGACTGAATAGATAACTTACTATGCTACTCAAGAAAGACACCAACTTAGAAGTTAGTACTATCTGTTTTATCCTCACTAGTTTTGAAAATCATCCTGACAGCTCTTATGCTTTTATTGATTCTTCAAATGAATATAATTAGGCAGTGCCTGATCCTGAATATTCTTTCCTTCCCATATCTCTATTGGAGAAACTTCATGACAAACTTGTATTCAAATTTCCATTCTCACAAAAGGAAATTCTTTTTAATTTGAATACCTTTATCCAGCAGTACTTTGTGGAAAAAGTCCAAAGATAGTAGGTTTTTAAAGAATTCCAAATTTCCCTAATACTTTATTATGATCGCAACTCTAGTACCTGAACAAAAGTTAATCACTTATAATGACTATTACAGCAGATGTACCTTTTACCACTTTTGCAGAGTCAACCTTCCTGAATCCCCTTCCTGTCAAGTCTCCTCCATGTGCAATTAAAGACAAGACTGTGCCTTCCTCTTCCAGTAGTGCTTTGGATTTAAATAATCCAAAAAATTTTGCAAGCTTTGTTCTGCTTCTTTTAATATTCCATTAATGGCCCAACAAGAGTATGTTGGGAAAAAACACAAAAGAAATGAAGCTAGAAATAAATTTATAGACAAAATAGGAGGGTAACCTCTTCCAGCAGAATCAAATGCAAATGGTAAACAGTGAAAATATCCCCCAAATTCCTTCACAGGAAATTTATACATTTGAAAAACATACTAGCTTATTTATATAACATTTTACTCATATTGAGTAAAAGGTTGGTAGTGTTCAAGTTGTCATAGAATTTTAGGTAAGTAAGGACTTTAGAGTCTGTCTAGTTATATCTGTTTGCTTTCTGGAAAATGAGACCCAGAAAGGTTTAGATAACACCTGTTTTAGAACCAAATACAGGCATTCCTATGGTTTCATGTTATCATAGGTACATAAGAAAGTATTCTAAATTAGTGTCTTATGGTTATATCATTTGGTCATTAAGTATGGTTTTAAGTGTCTTTTGGTTGCTAAGCTGGTCATTCTTGGGAATACAAATGAAGATATACCCTTTGCCCCCAAATAGCAAGTGTATAAGCCAGTTGGTTTAATAACCCTTAATTGCAAGAGGCTACAATAGAGATTTTTGCTTTCAGAATGTAGGTAAACAGAGGAGTGAAAAAAAAAAAACTGGTCATTTTTTTTTCATGGGGTAAGTGTATGAATTAGATTGATAGAAGTGGAAAGGACATTCTGTGTAAAGAGAGATAGGATGAACAAAGCGCTTGGAGGTAAGAAAGAGTGGCAAGAATTCGGACACAATAAAGAGAATTACCCTGACTGATGGAATCCACTTGCTCTTCTAACCATTTTTTTTAATTTTTCCCCCTACAGGCACCTTCTCACTACTAGTGTACTTTATTACCCTTTCATACTCTTTTACCCACTTTTATTCCTCCACTCACTGGTTTTTTCAGTTCTTTCCATAATAGACCTCTGCTTCGTAGAAAAGTGTTCATTACTCTCTCATTGAAGCTCTATTCTTTGTCTTATGTGACTTTTTATACTCTGGTTCTTCTTCTGTGTTTCTTATTTATTTCCTGTTTTCTTTGTGGGCTCTTTTTTAAAATTTGTTACCTAATTATACATATTCCCATGGTTCCATTCTTGACCCACTGCTCTCCTCACTTTACAAATATAATCTAATCTGTTTCCCTAGTTTAATCTATCCTCTGTATGTAGAAGACCTTTCTGTCAAGCTTTAGTCTCACGTATGCAATTGGCAGCTAGACTGCTTTACCTAGATGTCTCATAACCATTTCAAATGTTGTTTGTCTGAAATGGAAAATTTTATCTCATTCCAAATCCACTCTACCTTCCAGTATTCTTTAACTTAGTTGACAGCAGTAATATCCACTCCATTGTTCAAGTTAGAAACGTGCAGTTAACTGTGAATCCTCTACCAGCACCTTCTTCACTCTTTATATCTAATGAAGCACCAAGCCATGATTGTTTTAACTCCTGTCTATTACTGTCCCCTTATTTATCTCCAGCCCTGTTCCTCCCACGCTAGTTCAAGCCCTCAACATGTTTCCTATAGCTTTGCTACTCGAAGTGTAAGGTTTGTGAACCAGCAACATTGGCATCACCTGGGAGCATTATTAGGAAATAAAAAAAGAATCTCAGGCCTGACTGCAGACCTACTGAATCAGAATGCACATTTAACAAGATCTATAGGTGATTTATACTCACCATAAATTTTGAGAAGCATTGTCCTAGAATATTGCCACAGCCTCCTAACTACCCACCCTGCCTCCAGTTTTGTTTCCCCAAATCCATGCTAATTGTAACCACTAGGATATTTTGCCTAAAGTGCAAATCTTTGTCATTCCCAGGCTTAAAATCATTCATTGTTTCTCAATTTTCTATGCATAAAATCCAAGCTCCTGAGCTCTCTGCTATCTATTCCCTGCCTACCTTCTCCAGGCTTAACCTCTGCTACCTCCTGTGATGATCTGTGTGGATCAGTACCTACATACTACGTATGGTTTTCAGAAACCATTACCCAGTTTCTTGCCTCTGCCCTGGTTCATGCCACCCACTTTGCCTGGAATAGTCCTATACCCATTTTCTCCTGGCTAGCCCCTACTTATTCTTTAATATATTTCTCCCCTGGAAGCCTTTTCTCTTCCTTCAAGGCTAATCTTCTGTGCTTCCTTAACCTGAATATCTAATTATCTCTCCATGTGTCTTTTTCTCTCATTAGAATGTAAAGTCTTTGAAGAAAGGAACTTCATCTAACACACCTATATTTCCAGGGCTGAGGATAGAACATGGCATAGAGTAGGTCTTCGTCACCAAAGATTATTCAATATATGGATCAGTGAACTATTACTTAATCTTTATTTATTGAGTACTTACTCTGAGTGTATTATTTCAGTTTCCTATTCAGTGTTTTTCAGCATATTCTAAAAGGTTACATAGAAATCTATGTTTTTAGCTAAGATTTTAAGGGATTTGATTTAGACAAGTGGAGAAATAGAAGTGGTAGAGTTTCTGGATATAGGAGTAGATGTTTGTGGAAATGACAAACTTCCTCTTGTTAGGGTATTTTTGCTATTGCTGGGCTGAGAGTATCTTAAATAAGTGGCTTCTAGTTTAATGGCATTAGGTAAATTTGAACTTACCTATGAGAAGTTTGTGCACTCTGGTCACTTCTGAAGGAGCAGTTATTTTAGCACTTTGATCTGAAATTTCAAGGCTATTAGAATAAGGGAAGGAGGATTTTGGTGAAATTCTTATCTCGGTGGGGGGAGGTTGGGGAAGGCTGATCATCAACATAATTTAATCCAGTCATTAGGGTAATTTTACACTAGCCTTCAACTAAAAAGTCTAGTTAAAAAGATTATTTGGAGAATTTATAATAGTGGTAAATTAGCTAATGATAATTTCAAAAAAGAGTGGTAACATCAGAAGCCACATTACATACAAGTAAGCAAGTAGTAAGACAAAAAAATTAACATATAACACCTTTATTTCACTGTTCACCCATTTCCTCCCTTTTTTCTGTCTCTGCCTTTCTTCCCATCTGTTTTATATGTTTCTCCCCATAGCTCATCTCTTTCTCTTCATCATTCTCACTGTTTTCTTCATGTCCTTCATCCAGCCTCAGATCTTATTACCACAGGAATGGCTACCATAATGATATGGACTTAAAGTATGTATGTATTTTTATTTATTGTATTTGTTTTGTTTATTTCATTAAAATCTAGCCCCATTATTGCACTTTGATGTCTCACCTTCACCTGTACTCAATATATCTAAAACTGAATTAATAATGTTCTTTAAAATCAACTTGAATTTCTCAAGATTTCTGTCTTTTCCAGTAGAACATTATTTATTCAGTCACCCAAATCTGAATCTTTGAGACATTTTTAGACATGTTTCTCCTTTCTGTACCCTTCCATTCCATTTCCACTACCATCAACTCACACCTTAACTCTCTAACAACCTTCTGGAAGGCTTTATTTATACCTTATTATTCTCTCACTCCCTAGTAGCAAGATTTTAATCCTGAGTCAATCCAACGGTCTACCTTTTCTACTTCTACATCCAAGTTACTGGGTGCTACTAAGGAAAATTAAGTAAGGCTGGAGATTGGGTACCTCTATAGAATATTGGAATACAGCCTCATTTGGGTCTTTAGCCCTACTTAATCCTTTCCTACACTTTCCCTTCAGCAATGATTTTAAACCTACACCAAGAGAGTCTCCAAGACTCTCTTCCCCTGCCCTACATTCTCCCTTCTGACACTCATCAGAGAAGCTTCTTTCTTATTTCATCAAGAAATATTTGGCTATCAAATGTAGATTACCAAGTAACTTGCCTTAACCAAATCCTCCTTTAATCTTGAGTTCCCCTTTAGCTACTACATTCTCCAATTCCCTTCTCAGCCAAAATTTTTTGCAAGTGTTACTGTATTCACTTTTTTTAAAAAATTTAATTTTATTGAGATTATTCACATAACATAGGATCATCCAAAATGTAAAATCAGTTCACGGTACCATTATACAGTTGTGCATTCACCCCCAAAATTAATTTTTTTTCAATTTTAGAACATTTCATTACTCCAGAAAAGAAATAAAAAGAAAACTCAAATCCTCCATATCCCTAATTGGCCCCCCTCCATTATTGACTCATAGTATTGGTATAATACATTTGTTACTGTTGATGACAGAATATTAAAATATTACTAACTGTAGTACATAGTTTGCAATAGGTACATTTTCTCCATATACCCCTCTATTAATTTCTACATATAATGTCATACATTTATTCTACTTCATGAAAGAAATTTCTAATATTTGTACAGTTAATCATGGACATTGTCTACCACAAGATTCACTGTGTTATACATTCCCATGTTTTAACCTCCAGCTTTCCTTCTGGTGATGTACATGACTCTAAACTTCCCCTTTCCACCACATTCACATGGCGTTCAGCACTGTTAGTTATTCTCACAATAACATGCTACCATCACTTCTGTTCATTTCCAAACGCTCAAGTTCAACCTAGTTAAACATTCTGCACATATTAGGCAACCACTCCCCATTCTTTAGCCTCATTCTGTATCCTGGTAACCTATATTTTATGTCTCTGAGTTTACATATTATAATTAGTTCATATCAGTGAGATCAGACAATACTTGTCCTTTTGTTTCTGACTTATTTCACTCAACATAATGTCCTCAAGGTTCATCCATCAACCCGTTTTTTTTAAGATGGCTTTGTTCACGCACCATACATTCCATCCTAAGTTAACAATCGATTGTTCCCTGTATAATCACATAGTTATGCATTCACCACCACCACCACTATCTATATAAGAACACTTCCATTTCTTCCACAAAGAAGGAGGAAGAGTCAAAAAAAGTAGAAGGACAAAAGAAAGAGAAAAAGAAATAAAAAATGACAACTAAAAAGCAACAAAATATAAAATTAAAATAAAGTACAATAAAAAAGTGAGAAAATCACCGATGCCAAGAATCCCATACCGCTCCTTTATATCCCCCTCTTACAGGCATTTAGCTTTGGTATATTGCCTTTGTTACATTAAAGGAAGCATAATATAATGCTTCTGTTAACTATAGACTCTAGTTTGCATTGATTCTATTTTTTCCCCAATAGCACCCCATTATAAACTCCTTGCAAGGTTGACATTCATTTGTTCTCCCTCATGTAAAATATATTTGTACATTTATCACAACTGTTGACCACTCTAGGTTTCACTAAGTTATACAGTCCCAGTCTTTATCTTCCTTCTTTCCTTCTGGTGTGCCACATGCTGCTAACCTTCCTCTTTCAACCATGCTCACAGTCATCTTTGTTCAGTGTACTTACATTATTGTGCTACCATCACCCAAAATTGTGCTCTAAACCTCTCACTTCTGTCTTTTCCTATCTATCTGTAACTCCCTTTAGTATTTCCTGTAGAGCAGGTATCTTGTTCACAAACTCTCTCATTGTCTGTTGGAGAATATTTTAAACTCTCCCTCATATTTGAAGGACAGTTTTGCCATATATAAAATTCTTGGTTGGTGGATATCTCTTTTGGTATTGTAAATATATCCCACCACTGCCTTCTTGCCTCCATGGGTTTCTACTGAGAAATCTTCACAGTCTTATCAAGCTTCCCTTGTATGTGATGGCTCGCTTTTCTCTTGCTGCTTTCAGGATTCTCTGTCTTTGACGTTTGATAATCTGATTATTAAGTGTCTTGGCTTAGGTCTATTTGGATCTATTCTGTTTGGGGTATGCTGGGCTTCTTGGATCTGTAATTTTATGTCTTTCGTAAGAGATGGGAAATTTTCAGTGATTATTTCCTCCATTATTGCTTCTGCCCCTTTTCCCTTCTCTTCTTCTGGGACACCCATGACACATACATTCGTGTGCTTCATGTTGTCCTTCAGTTCCCTGAGGCGTTGTTCATAGTTTTCCATTCTTTTCCCTATCTGCTCTTTTGTGTGTAAGATTTCAGGTGTGTTGTTCTCCAGTTCCTGAATGTTTTCTTCTGCCTGAAAATCTGCTGTTGTATGTCTACATTGTATTTTTCATCTCTTGTGTTGTGGCCTTCATTTCCATAGTTTCTGCCCATTGTTTTTTCAAAGTTTCAAATTCTTCCTTAATTTTGCCCAGTGTTTTCTTTATATCCTTCATCTATTTTGCCGTATTTTACCTTAACTGGTTGAACTGGTTTTTGAATTTATTTAGCATATTTACTTGAAGATCTTTAATTAGTTGTTTCAATTCCTATATCTCAGGAGAAGTGTAAGTTTGTTCCTTTGACTGGGCCATATCTTTGTTTTTCCTAGTGTGATTTGTAGTTTTCCGTTGTCTAGGCATCTGGTTTCCTTGATTATCCCCATCAGATTTTCCCAGACCAGAACAGGCTCAGGTCTTGGGGGGGGGGGGTGCTATATTCAGTATCAGGTTTCCTTGAGGGTGTGTCCTAGAAGATTGACAGATTTTCCTGTGAGGCCTCTAGATGTGCTTTTCCTAACCTGCCCAGCAGGTGGCGTCTGTCAGCCCATCGCTCCCCACTGGTGTAAAGCAGTGTGGTCCCTTTAATTCACATTGGACCCAGTTCTGGCCAGAGACCGAGGGTGTCACAAGCCATGCTTAAGTTGTTTCTGGTTTGATTGTTTGTTTTTCCCCAGGCCCTTGGTCTGAGTTCTGCAGGGAGGGCAGCCACTTGAGCTGGGCACCCCCCACCACCCCCCACCTCCTCTTAGGGAAGATACACCCCCTAGGGAGTTATCTTCTGCACTTGAATTACTCCTTTGTTTCTCTGACTCTGTTCACTTCACCCCTGCCTGGGTCAGCATGCAGGAGAACTGAAAATGCTTGAGGCTTTCTCCAGTGAGCCACTCAGATTGAGAGAGGAAAAAAAGGAGAGAGAGCCCCTTTTCAGAGTCAGTCCCTGGCCCCCCAGTTACACCTGTTGGCCAGAGATAGTACAGGTCTTCTCTGCTCCTTTTCTTGGGAAGCAGCCATTTTACAGTATTCTAAGCTCAGCCATATCCAAAAGCCTCTGTATTTTTTTTTTCCATCAGCCCCACCTGCTCTCCACTGGGAGAGACCTCAGGGTATCTTGCTGCTTGTTAGGGGTTTGTCTGTGTTTGTAGCTTGTATTCAGCAGTCCACATTTGCTAGTTAAAACTGCGGTTGGAGCTTGGTTGAGCTACATTCACTTGCTTCCGATAGGGACTGCTTCTTTCTCCCACAGCTAAGTTTTGCAGCTTAGCCTGTCATAGGAAGAGGGGTGCTGGTTCCACAGTTTTTTCTTACACCTTTTATGCTGAGATCTGAGCCATTCCATCCATTCCAGGCTGGTCTATGATGTGTGGACAGTCATGAATGTCCCCCAACAGTTGTTCCAGAGTATTTACTAGTTGTTCTTGGCTATTTACTAGTTGCTCTAGAGGACTGACTAAATTCCACACCTCTCTATGCCGCCATCTTGCCCTGCCTCCTTTACTGTCTTCACTTTTAATTCACTTCTTTTCAACTTACTGCCATTTGTTGGCACACATCCTCCAGCCCTCCACACCCCACTGTACCCTCCACAGAAACTGCTCCTCACAGGGTCCTAGTGATCTCTAATTTCCAAATCCAGTGGATGTCATTCAGTTCTTGCACTCTTGGACCTCTCTGCTACTTTTAACTACATTCATCAATCATTCTGCTTTAAAAATCTATACTTCCTTAGCTCCTATGACACTACACTCTCCTGTTGATCCTTGTAACTCTGTGTCCTTTACTTCATGGAATTTTCATGGGCTCCTCCTCCACTTCCACCTTAGTTTAAAGGGTGGCACTCTCCAAGGTTGTATCATTATGTTGCTATTCCTGTGCCCACCCATATGTTGTCCTCAGGAGAACTTATTCAATGTGATTGTTTTAACTACCCCCATGTATTTACATCCCCAGAATCTCTCTGACTTCTCTTCTGCCTTTCAAATGCCTATATCTAACTGCCTGCTGGAAATATTTACATGGAATTCCCACAGATACCTCATACTGTGTATCCCAAATCAAACTCACTATTGTTTACTCCCCCACCCTCTAAAACAACACTTTTTTCTGAAGTTCCAATTTCAGTTAATAGGACCACCCCCACCCAGTTTCCAAACCAGGATTCTTAGACTTATTTTAGATTCCTCTAGATTCCTTCCTCTCTCTTATCCCACATATTCAGTAAGGCACTAAGTTCTTCCAGTTTTACAGCTAAATATTTCTCCAGTCTCTCCACTCCTCTCTATCCCTCCTATGACTTTTCTCATTCATGTCCTTCATTATCTCTTGCCTGCTCAATTATAGTTGCCTCATAACTGTGGTCTCCTTACTTCCAGGCTTGCTCTTCTTAAATTCATACTCCATATTGCAGCTAGAGGAGAAATCTATCTATAACACACAATTGGCCATGTCACTTACAGCTTAAAGCACTTCAAGGTTTCCCAACTCACAGAATAAAGTCTAGGATCCTTAGCATAATATATAAGCCTCTCTTTAATCCAACTCCTTTGCCCTCTCCCATCTCTCCTCTTGTATTCAATTCTCCAATATTTCCAAGTTGTAAGAAGTTTCGTAAACACTTCTGTGCGTTTTTCATGCTATTTCCTCTGCCTGGGATCCTCTCAACCCTTTTTATCAAGTTAAATTTTTTTTATTGTGAACTTTAACACATATACATAACAGTGATAAGCTTCAAAGAATGATTTCACAAGTAGTTAGCAAATTTCAAAGAATGTCATGGGTCCGAGTCCCATAACTTCAGCCATTTTCATTATTATAAAATGTAACATAAATACAGAAAGGCGTTAACTCTCAATGTACAGCTCAACAAGAAGTTATACAGGTAATTTCAAAAACTGATATGAATTACAGTTCCACAGTCTCAGTCCTTTCCCTATTATGCAACAGAAGGTATACAAAGAAAGGTGAAGACCTTCAAGGCACAATTCAAGGAACAGCTGTAGAGCAAATCCCAAAGGATGCTATAGGTTACAGTTCCACTATGTCATTTACCTCCTTCCAGCCATTCCAAAAATATATATATAGTTATATAAATGTTCAGTATTCATAGACCTTTGTTAAATCTTATTTTGTTTGTTACCACCACTTCCTCTCATGTAATCTCTTTCTCCATCTTCAGGGGTGTCTAAGCAGTGAGCACCCTAACTTGTTCATATTGAAAGGGTATGTCAACCTTATGGGGAAACGGGTTACATCTGATTGTTGATCTTAAAGAGGCCGATGCCTCTGAGTTTTAGGACTTGTCTGGTATATGAACCCTGGGGTGGATTTAAGTTTATGAAAGATAAAACTTACTGAGTGAATCTTTTATAGAGTCTCAGGTACATACCTAGGTATTTGGGGACTACTTTTGGTAAAGGCATGGCATACTGTGACCATTCGGTATGTCTAGCTGGAGCTTGCATAAGAGAAATCTCCAGGATAGCCTCTTGAAAGTATTTGGGATCTCTCAGCCACTGTGACCTCAGCATTATTTTTCTCCCTTTTGGTCAAGTAGGCATTTTCAATCCCTCACTGCCAGGGCCAGGCTCATTCCTGGGAATCATGTTCTGCGTCACCAAGGAGAATCATACCCCTGGGAGTCATGTACCCCGTAGTGGAGGTAGGTTAATGAATTTATTTGCCGAGTTGGGCTTAGACAGAGAAAGCCACATCTGAGCAAGAAAAGAGGTTCCCTGGAGGTGCCTCTTAGGCATAATTAGAGGAGGGCTCAGCCTCCTATTTATAACCCTAAATTTCACAACAGCAAGCCTCAAGTCGAGGGCTTGATTTATTACGTAGTGGGTTTCCTAACTTCACTTAATGTATACTCTATCCCAGGATAGTCAGTTTCCTACATTATCTTCACTTAGTTGTACAATCATTATCAGTCTTAACTTTAAACAATTATCATAACATAATACATCCCAGAGCTTTTATCAGCTGCTAGTTATTCATCTGTAGTATTAGTGTAGAGTTGGTAAAATATTCCTAATAAATTTGGTATTTAATACATAATAGGTAGTTTTTCCATACCACTGTTGTTAACGCTCTGCACCAGTGTCATACCTTAAGTATATCATGCTAACACTTATTTAGGTTTGTGGTGGTACTCTATGGGTTACATGCCTTTAAACAACCATTTACAAACATGTTCGCCTTCAATACATCACTGATACTTGCAATCCCATTAACAAACCATAGTCACACCTGACTATTCCCATGCCATTAAGATCACCCTCATTTTCATATCTGTACATATTAGATTATCATTCCCCCTTCACTAGCTTCTGACTGTCTCTAGGTCCCCTGTATTCTACATTAGAAGACACTTATTTTACGTTTTTCACAGACTTCACATTAGTGGTAATATACAATACCTCTCCTTTTGTGTCTGGCTTATTTCACTCAGCATTAAGTCTTCAAGGTTCATCCATGTTGTCATATGTTTCAAGACCACATTCCTTTTACTGCTGCATAGTATTCCATTCTGTGTATATACCATATTTTATTTCTCCACTCATCTGTTGAAGGACATTTGGATTGTTTCCATCTCTTGGCAATCGTGAACTATGCCGCTATGAACATCAGTGTGCAAATATCTGTTCACATCACTGCTTTCAGATCTTCTGGGTATACACCAAGAAGTGAAATTGCTAGATCGTAGGGTATCCTGGTTTGCTAATGCTGCCACTGTGCAAAATACCAGAAATGGATTGGCCTTTGTAAAGGGGGGTTATTTGGTTTCAAAGTTACAGTCTTAAGACCATAAAGTGTCCAAGGTAAGGTATAACAACAGGGTACCTTCACTGAAGGATGGCCATTGGCATCTGGAAAACCTTTGATGGCTCGGAAGGCATGTGGCTGGCGTCCACTTGCTCCCAAGTTGTGTTTCAAAATGGCGTTCTCCAAAATGTTGCGCTTGAGGTGTTTTGTCCTCCCTTAGCTGCAGTTCTCTCCAAAATGTCACTCTTAGCTGCTCTCCAAAATGTCACTCACAGCTGCACTGAGTTCCTTTTGTTTGTCAGTTTTTTATGTGGCTCCAGTGATTTAATTCAGACCCACCCTTAATGGATGGGGTAACACCTCCATGGAAATTATCCAATCAGAAGTCTCGCCCAGTTGAGTCACATTTCTATGGAAACACTCAAGCCAAGTTTCCAACCTAATCAACACTAATTCATCTGCCCCCACAAAATTGCATCAAAGATAATGGCATTTTGGGGGACATAATACATCCAAACTGGCACATAGGGTAATGCGATATCTAGTTTTCTGAGGAGCTGCCAAACTGCTTCCCATAGTGGCTGAACCATTATACAGTCCCACCAGCAATGAATAAGAGTTCCAAATTCTCCACATCCTCTCCAGCATTTGTAGTTTCCTCTTCGTTTAATGGCAGCCATTCTCATTGGTGTGAGATGGTATCTCATGGTGGTCTTGATTTGCATCTCCCTAATAGCTAGTGAAGATGAACATTTTTTCATGTGTTTTTTAGCCATTTGTATTTCCTCTTCAGAGAAATGTCTTTTCATAACTTTTGCCCATTTTATAATTGGGCTGTTTGTACTACTGCTGTTGAGTTGTAGGATTTCTTTATATATGCAAGATATCAGTCTTATCAGATACACAATTTCCAAATATTTTCTCCCATGGAGTTGGATGCCTCTTTATCTTTTTGACAAATTCCTTCGCAGCACAGAAGCTTGAAATTTTGAGGAGTTCCTATTTATCTATTTTTTCTTTCATTGCTTGTGCTTTGGGTGTAAGGTCTAAGAAGTGACCTCCTAATACAAGGTCTTGAAGATGTTTCCCTACATTATCTTCTAGGAGTTTCATGGTACCGCCTCTTATGCTGAGATCTTTGACCCACTTTGAGTTAATTTTTGTATAGGGTGTGAATTAGGGGTCTTCTTTCATTCTTTTGGATATGGATATCCTATTCTCCCAGCCTCATGTGTCCCAGTTCAGTGGATTTGGGAGCCTTATCAAAAATCAGTCAACTGTAGATCTGGGGGTCTATTTCCAAATTCTCAGTTCAATTCCATTGATCAATATGTTTATCTTTGTGCCGATGCCATGCTGTTTTCACTACTGTGGCTTTATAGTAAGCATCAAATTCAGGAAATGTAAGTCCTCCCGCTTTGTTTTTCTTTTTAAGAAGGTTTTTAACAATTCATGGCCTGTTTTCCTTCCAAATAAATTTGATAACTACCTTTTCCAAGTCTGCCAAGTAGGTTGTTGGAATTTTGATTGGAATTGCATTGAATCTGTAGATCGGTTTGTGTAGGATTGACAATGATGTTTATTTAGCCTTCCTATCCATGAACATGGAATATCTTTCCATCTCTTTAGGTCCCCTTTTATTTCTTTTAGTGAAGTTATGTAATTTTCTGTGTAGCAGTCTTTTACATCCCTGGTTAAGGTTATTCATAAGTACTTGATATTTTAGTTGCTATTGAGAATGGAATTTTTCCTTGGGTGTCTCTTCAGTTAGGTCATCTCTTTTGTATGGGAACATTACTGACTTATGTGGATTAGTTTTGTATCCTGCCACTTTGCTGAATTTGTTTATTAGCTCAGATAGCTGTGTCATCAATTTCTCAGGGTTTTCCCAATATAAGATCATATCATCTGCAAATAATGACAGTGTTACTTCTTCCTTTCCATTTTGGATGCCTTTTATTTCTTTGTATTGCTGGATTGCTCTTCCTTTCCATTTTGGATGCCTTTTATTTCTTTGTATTGCTGGATTGCTCTGGATAGAACTTCTAGCACAATGTTGAATAATAGTCGTGACAGTAGGCATCCTTGTCTCATTCCTAATCTTAGAGGGAAGGCTTTCAGTCTCTCATCATTGAGTACTATGCTGGCTGTGGGTTTTTCATATATGCTCTTTATCATATTCAGGATGTTTCCTTCACTTCCTACCTTTTGGATTTTCATCAAAACAGGATGCTGAATTTTGTCAAATGCTTTTTCAACATCTGTTGAGATGATCATTTGATTTTTCCCTTTTGATTTGTTAATGTGTTGTATTACATTGATTTTCTTATGTTGAACCACCTTTGCATGCCCAGGGTGAACCCCACTTGGTCATGCTGTATGATTCTTTTAATGTGTCTTTGGATAAGATTTACAAGTATTTTGTTGAGAATTTTTGCATCTATATTCATTAGGGAGATTGGCCTGTAGTTTTCATTTCTTGTAGCATCTTTATCTGATTTTTGTATTAGAGTGATATTGACTTCATAAATGAGTTAGGTACTGTTCCATTTTCTTTGATTTTTTCAAAGATTTTAAGTAGGAATGTTGTCAGTTATTTTTGGAAAGTTTTGTAGAATTTCCCTGTGAAGCCATCTGGTCCTGGACTTTTATTTCTAGGAAACTTTTTGATGACTGATTGGATCTCTTTGCTTGTGATTGGTTTGTTGGGGTCTTCTATTTCTTCTCAGGTCATTCTAGGTTGTTCATGTGTTTCCAGGAAATTATCCATTTCCACTAAATTATCTAACTTGTTGGAGTCCCATTGTTCATAGTATCCTCTTATCTTTTACATTTCTTCCGGATCTGCAGTAATGTCCCCTCTCATTTATTATTTTGTTTATTTTGGTCTCCCTTTTTTGACTTTCTCAGTCTAGCTAAGGGTTTGTCAATCTTGTTGATCTTCTCAAAGAACCAACTTTTGGTTTTATTTATTCTCTCTATTGTTTTTTTTTTCCATTTCATTTATTTCTTCTTTAATCCTTGTTATTTCTTTTCTTCTACTTGCTTTAGGATAAGATTGCTTATCATCTTCTAACTTCTTCAGTTGTTTATTTCATTCATTTTAACTCTTTCTTCCTTTTTAACATATGCATTTAGAGCTATAAATTTCCCCCTCAATAGCTCCTTCGCTGCATCCCATAAGTTTTGATTTGTTGTGTTCCCATTTTCATTCATCTCTAGATATTTAGCATTTTCTCTTGAAATTTCTTCCTTGACCCACTGATTGTTTAGGAGTGTGTTGTTTAACCTCCACATATTTGTGAATGTTCTAGATCTTTGATGGTTATTGACTCCTAGTTGCATTCCATTGTGGTCAGAGAATGTGCTTTAAACAGTTTCAAACTTTTTAAATTTATTGAGGCTTATTTTTTGCCCCAGCCTATGATTATGTTGGAGAAAGTTCCATGAGCACTAGAGAAGAATATATATTATGGTAATTTAGGATGTAATGCTCTGTATATGTCTCTTTAGTCTAATTTGTTTATCACATTGTTTACATTCTCAATTTCCTTATTGGTCTTCTGTCTGGTTGATGTATCTATAGGAGAGACTGATTGTTCTAGTTTGCTAATGCTGCAGAATGCAAAACACCAGAGATGGACTGGCTTTTATAAAAAGGGGGTTTATTTGGCTATACAGTTACAGTCTTAAGGCCATAAAGTGTCCAAGGTAACACATCAGTAATCAGGTACCTTCACTGGAGGATGGCAAATGGTGTCCGGAAAACCTCTGTTAGCTGGGAAGGCACGTGGCTGGCGTCTTCTCCAAAGTTCTGGTTTCAAAATGGCTTTCTCCCAGGACATTCCTCTCTAGCAAGCTTGCTCTTCTTCAAAACGTCACTCACAGCTGCACTCCGTTTCCTCTCCTTGAGCCAGCTAATTTATATGGCTCCACTGATCAAGGCCCACCCCGAATGGGTGGGGCCACACCTCCATGGGAACATCTCATCAAAATTATCTCCCACAGCTGGGTGGGGCACACTCCAAGCAAATCTAACCAACACCAAAACTTCTGCCCCACACAAGACCACAAAGATAATGGCATTCGGGGGACACAATACATTCAAACTGGCACATTCCACCCCCTGGACCCCAAAATGACGTTATCTTTCCAAATACAAAATACATTCGTTTCATCACAATATCACAAAAACTTAAACCATTTCAGTAACAATAGTTAAGCACAAAATCTGTTCTAGTTTGCTAATGCTGCAGAATGCAAAACACCAGAGATGGGCTGGCTTTTATAAAAAGGGGGTTTATTTGGCTATACAGTTACAGTCTTAAGGCCATAAAGTGTCCAAGGTAACACATCAGTAATCAGGTACCTTCACTGGAGGATGGCAAATGGCGTCCGGAAAACCTCTGTTAGCTGGGAAGGCACGTGGCTGGCGTCTGCTCCAAAGTTCTGGTTTCAAAATGGCTTTCTCCCAGGACATTCCTCTCTAGCAAGCTTGCTCTTCTTCAAAACGTCACTCACAGCTGCACTCCGTTCAGTCTCTTTGAGTCAGCATGTTTTATATGGCTCCACTGATCAAGGCCCACCCTGAATGGGTGGGATCACACCTCCATGGGAGTATCCCACCAAAGTCACCACCCACAGCTGGGTGGGGCACATTCCAAGCAAATCTAACCAGCACCAAAACATCTGTCCCACAAGACCACAAAGATAATGGCATTCGGGGGACACAATACATTCAAACTGGCACATTCCACCCCCTGGACCCCAAAATGACATTATCTTTCCAAATACAAAATACATTCATTTCATCACAATATCACAAAAACTTAAACCATTTCAGTAACAATAGTTAAGCACAAAATCCCATCAAAATCAATTTAGGCGTGGTCAGTCCCAAGGCACAATCTTTCCTTAGCTGTGGATCTGTGAACTTAGAACAAGTTATATGCTTCCAATATACAAAGGAGGGACATTCATAGGATAAACATTCCCATTGCCGTAAGGAAAACAGGGTTAACAGGACCAAAACAGTTCTTAAAACCTGCAGGACAAACTCCATTAGATTTCAAAGTCTGAGAGTCATTAACAGAACAACGTTGCATCCTTGGGGCTTGAGAGAGCGGGAGCCTAACCCTTTCTAAGGGCCTTTTCAGCAGCCGTTTCCTCTCCAAACGCTTAGGTGAGTGCTCCAACATACCCACACATTGGGGAGACCATATTCTCGGCCCCACCCTCCTCAAACATCGGGGTAGCTCCCGGATTCCCTTCCATCTCTGGGGCACACGCTCAACCCCTTCAGAACAGTGTGGTGGCAGCCAGGCTCTCCCCAATTCCCTGGGAATGTGCTCCACCCTCTTTGGGACCTCGGGTGGCAAAACTCTTCCAGAGCATCGAGGTGGAATGCCCACCCTCGACCTCCGGGGCAAACTCACCCTTTCCATGAGTGTGGGCTGCTCCACTCTCCCAGCCCAAGGCCTCTTGACTCCAGACCTCAACCTCCATGGCTCTGTCTTTGAAGAAATTTGTCCTGCAATTTGTTCCTTGTCTGTCTCCTCCAGTCCAGACTGGCAGCGGCTCTGTCTATAAAGTTCTCGCAAAAATTCTGTTGGCTTTGCATGAAGCACACAGGGGTCAAAGCCATCAGACAATAGGAGTTTCCACAAATCCTTTCTGGATAATTCCATCTCCAATCTTGGCTTGTACTGAAATGGTGGCTGGGTTCCATGTTTGGTTACATCCTCACGTTGGGCTGTAGCTTCTGGGATTCCACCCCCTGGAAGCTCGTAATTTTCCAAGCCATCAGCTTCTGGTTTCTTTGAACCCAAGAGTTCAGTCCTAAGTTTATCTCTCTCCACTCGCATTTTACTATAAGCTGCAAGGAGAAGCCAGGGTATATCCTCCACATGTAGTCTGGAGATCTCCTCAACTAAGTATTCCAGGTTATCACTTTTAAATTCTTCCTTCCATCTGACACCAGGACTCAATTTTGCCAAATTCTCTGCCACTTTAAAACAAGGATCGCCTTTCTTCCAGTTCACAGCAACACATTGATCATCTCTGTTCAAGGCCTCATCAGAAGTATCTTTAGAGTCCATATTTCCACAAACAGCCTCGTTAAAGCAGTTTTGGCCTTTTCTATCAAGCTCCTCACAATTCTTCCAGAATCTTCCCCTTATCCATTTGAAAAGCCGTTCCAACATGTTTGGTATTTGCTAACTCAACAGCAAAAGCACCCCACTCCTGGTACCAAAATCTGTTCTAGTTTGCTAATGCTGCAGAATGCAAAACACCAGAGATGGGCTGGCTTTTATAAAAAGGGGGTTTATTTGGCTATACAGTTACAGTCTTAAGGCCATAAAGTGTCCAAGGTAACACATCAGTAATCAGGTACCTTCACTGGAGGATGGCAAATGGCGTCCGGAAAACCTCTGTTAGCTGGGAAGGCATGTGGCTGGCGTCTGCTCCAAAGTTCTGGTTTCAAAATGGCTTTCTCCCAGGACATTCCTCTCTAGCAAGCTTGCTCTTCTTCAAAACGTCACTCACAGCTGCACTCCGTTCAGTCTCTTTGAGTCAGCATGTTTTATATGGCTCCACTGATCAAGGCCCACCCTGAATGGGTGGGATCACACCTCCATGGGAGTATCCCACCAAAGTCACCACCCACAGCTGGGTGGGGCACATTCCAAGCAAATCTAACCAGCACCAAAACGTCTGTCCCACAAGACCACAAAGATAATGGCATTCGGGGGACACAATACATTCAAACTGGCACACTGATGTATTGACATCTTCAACAATTATTGTGGAAACATCTATTGCTTCCTTCAGTTTTGCTAATGTTTGTCTCACATACTTTGGAGCACCTTGATTGGGTGCATAAACATTTATGATTGTTATTTCTTCTTGGTGAATTGTCCCGTGTGTGTGTGTGTGTGTGTGTGTGTGTGTGTGTGTGTGTGTATAGTCCTTTTTCTCTTATGACATCCTTGCATTTAAAGTCTGTTTTATCTGAAATTGGGATTGCTACCCCTGCTTTCTTTTGGCTGTGGCTTACATGGAATATTTTTTCCATCCTTTCACTTTTAATATCTTTGTGTCACTGGTCTAAGATAAGTCTCTTGTAAACAACATACTGATGGTTCCTATTTTTTAATCCGTTCTGCCAATTTGTATCTTTTAATTGGGTAGTTTAATCTATTCACATTCAGTATTATTACTGTGAAATCAGTTCTTGAATCAGCCATCTTTTCCATTGGTTTTTATTTGTCAGATGTATTTTTCCCCTCTCTATATTTCCTTTAAGGTACCCCTACTAAAACTCTTCAGTTCTGTACCCTTTTCCAGACTCCTGTCTCCTTTCTTTTTCTCTCAGCTGGTAGAGCTTCCTTTAGTATTTCTTATAGTGCAGGCCTCTTGTTAACAAATTCTCTCAACATTGTCTGTGAAAATTTTAAGCTCTCCCTCAATTTTGAAAGAGAGTTTTGCTGGATAAAGTATTCTTGGATGTCAATTTTTCTCTTTTATAATCTTAAATATGTGATACCACTGCCTTCTTGCCTCCATGGTGCTCACTGAGTAGTCAGTACTTAGTCTTATGTTGTTTCCCTTGTATGTGGTGAATCGCTTCTGTCTTGCTGTTTTCAGAACTTTCTCCTTCTCTTCAGCATTTGACAGTGTGATCAGAATATGTCTTAGAGTGGGTTTATTTGGATTTATTCTATTTGGAGTTTGTTGGGCATCTTTGATTTGCATATTTATGCATTTGGAAGGGTTGGGAAGTTTTCCCGAACAATGTCTTTGAATACTCTTCTTGGCACTTTACTCTTCTCTTACCCTTCTGGAACACCAGTGATTCTTAGATTTGTGCACTTCATGTTGTCCATCATTTCTGTGAGATCCATTTCAAATTTTTCAATTTTTTTCACTATTCCTTCTTTTTTCCTTTCACTTTCAATCATCCTATCCTCACTAATTCATTCCTCTACCTCTTCAAATCTGGTGTTATGTGTCTCAAGAATATTTTTAATTTGATCAACAGTATCTTTTATTGCCATCAGATCTGCTATTTTTTTATTTTCTCTTGAAAATTCTTCTTTATGCTCTTCTAGGGTCTTCTTCATGTCCTTTATATCCTGAGCCATAATGTTGATGTTTGTGTGTACATCCATTTCTGATGATTGAAGGAAACTGAGAATTTTGTTCATCCGAGCTGCAGGGACCTGTGGGGTGCTGAGGGCAGAGCTAATCTCAGATTAATTAATTAATTAATTGGATTAATTGCTCCAAGTTCTGTGTCTCCTCTGGCTTTTTAATTTGGACACTTGTGTTGTCCATGTATTCTGGTTTCTTCATATGCTTTATAATTTTCTGGTTTTGGCCTCTTGGCATTTCCTTATCTTGATAAGGTTTTTTTTTTTTTTTTGGATATGCTGGATTATTTGAACATTTATCTATAATTTGACAGAACTACAGCTTGGTGGAGTGCACTTTCCCTGATCTACCAGCAGATGGTGCTCCCAAGCCACCTCTTATCCTCAAGCCAGTTCTCCCCAACTTTGTCTGTGTACTGTGTAGGGGTCCAAACCATGTGGAAGTCCAATCAGTCCACCAATTTTCCATGCACACTGGGGACTGCCAGCCCTGTGGGTGGGGGCTGTGCCCTGTGCAGTTTGGTAGGGAGTTTGCTCCAGGACACAGTGATCCCATCCATTCCCAGGGCTGCAGGTGGAGTACTCTGGGGCTGCAGAGCTGTGCATATCACCTTCCTGCTCAAATGCCCCACAGCCCCTTTCTGCCTTGCACACGTGAGTCCCTGGGATTGTGGGAGGGCTCCTGGCACTTCCCTGCAGCACCCCTGACTCTAGACTGTGCACACTGCTGGCTTCCATGGAGGGAGAGTGAATGCCATCACAAGCCTGCCAAATCCAGAATTTCCCTTAGGGAAGCTCTTGGCCACAGGGATATGAAGGGTTGTCTCCCAGCCAGCTGCAATGATGGCTGCCTTGGGCATGAAAAGCCACCCCCTTTCACAATCATCTGCCTCTTCCAATGGCCACTTCTTGGCACAGGGGCTCTTGGCACAGATTTGTGAAGGGTATCACCCCAGGTACTGAGGAGGTGCTCAGGGCATGGAAGGCTACTCCCCTCTGTGCCATCAGCCATCTTCAGCTGTCCATTCCCTGGCCATGTTCTGGGCTGGACACTCATCCATCTTAAATGCAGCCTCTTGGTTTCTCTGAGTACGCACTCACTATGGATATAGAAGTCCCTGCCAAGTCAGTGGTACTCTGGAACTGCTGTTCTGGAGCACTCTGTCATTTATCTAGTGTTTTTCACAGAGGAGAATTTTGCTCTGTCTCTTCTAATCTGCCATCTTGGATCCCCAACAAGTTAACCATTTATCTTCCTTCCAAGTTTAGCTAAATCATCAGCAATTCCTGTAGCCTTCTCCAGACCCCCATATTGGCCTAAGTTTCTCTGCTTCTTTGTGATGCATATCTCTCTTACCTTTCACCAAATGAGATTGAAATCCTCTGTTCATGTATCTTTTTTCCCCAGACTGGATCTGTGGGCATGATATTTGGTGCCATGTATGTGCTCAGTGTTTGTTGAAGAGATTTTGAACTCAGCATTTCTTATTCATTTCTGTCTCTTCCATAACTGATATTGTTTTTATCCCTTAGGATATTCTAATCTACTTTCTATACAATTCAAATCTTTCCTGGCCTCAAAGATCCATCACAACTTCTGTCACTGCTCTGGCTCTTGATTTTCTTCCCTTTCTCTAATTCCTGTAAGCTTTACTGTGCATTGACAACTGTATTCAATTATTGCCCCTCAACTGAAATAGTTTCTTTCTGATAAGAGATTATATTTTATTCTGAACTATCCTTCTCAGTGCTTTATATGATAATGAGTTCATAGCTTTTTCTCAATTCGTGTTGGCTGTTTATTGAGAAGCAGTGTGGTGTAGAGGGATATGCATAGGTTTGGAGATATGTTTGAAGACACTTGCTCAGTTGCACCTCACATTTCTCAGGTATAAAATGAAAACAGTGGTATTTCTCAGGATTGAATGAGGATGAAATGAAATAAGATATGCAGTACCTGTCCTCAACAAATGTTATTTTTTAGAAATGTTTTTATTCTTTCATAATTTAAAAACATGTAAATTGGATGCTTTCTATTATTCTTCATAAGATAAATTCCATGTTACTTACATTTTTGCATTTTTACTTACATATAGCTCTCAATTGATTATTTCATTGAAGATATTAGAACAATGGTTCTCAACCTTGACTACACGTTAGAATCATGCAGGGAGATTTTAGAAATTCCAATGCTCAGGCCATCTTTAAGTCAGTTAAATTAAAATCTCTGGGACCTAGGCATTAATGTTTTGTTTTCTCTTTTTTTAACTCCCCAAGTGATTCTGATGTGGAACGAAGATTAAAAAATAGTGTTCGACATGCATGCATTTTTCCTATTCATGCTTTGAAAACTAAGAACGTTAATCCCGGGAGTTATGAGATAGGGCTGTTGATTAGGATAAGAGTGTGCCCACAAGTGTTAAGTTTTGGAAAACTATGAAAGGTACAAGATGCAAAGAAGCCTCAATTTCTGGGAGAACTCAGAAAAAAAAAGAATTTTAACAGAGCTGAGAGCAGTGAAGCTGGATAGAGCCAACGAACAGTCTCTGAGATGGGAGAATGAAGGGACAGAGAAACATAGTAGAGGCAGGTTCCAGGAGAATTATACCAGAAATTTTGACCTTCTGGGCAGTATGTATTATTTTCTGAGATATCTGTATCCTAGACAAAGATCAAAAACATCACTGCATGAAAAAGACAAGAGCCAAGGTAATAAATAATCAGACCACAGTTCTGGAACTGCCCCTTGCTCTTTCATACATGATCTGCAGCTCCTCCAAATCAAATATTGTCTATAATAGAATCTTATTTCTGATGTCATTATGGAGAAAGAAAGGAGGAACTGGGGAGAACACAATATGCTTTAAAATTATAAACCTGAGGCAAATTTCATCATTTAAAACCTCTGAACTATAATCTAAGTTTATAATCATAATGAAGGTCACTGGCTCTATAATCTAGGACTGTGCTCCAAAATGTATGGCTGCACAGTAAAATCATCTGGAAAGCTTTCAAGAAATACCAAAGCCTGGCTCCATCCCTAGAGCTTCTGACTTAATTGGTCTGATGTGGAAACAAAACATGAATATTTTTAAAGTTCCCCACATGATTCACTTTTGTAACCAACATTGAAAACCATTAATCTAGGGGAAACAAGGACTCCTGTTTCTCTTGCATAACTTGGGTGCCCCAACACGTATAGTATTCACCAAGTTCTTTTGAGCCCCAATTTCCAAACCTGTAAAATAAGGTTAGTGATTATTTCCTTGAAAATGGTTCTTGTGAGGATGCACAGTCTAGGTTTAATCAACTTAGGTTTTCAGGATGTCTAGAATTGTAAGAATCTATCAGCCTCAAATTAGAGATTCACTAACCACAAACAAGTTTGAAAGAGGCTGATAAATAACCCAGGAACTAAAAAGGTATGTCCCGTAGTATATTTCCTCCAAATTCCCCAATAATAATCACCTGGGATATTTGTTAAACTGCAAATCCCCTGGTCCTTTTCCAGAAACAGAGAATCAAGTTCTCCAGGGAGGAGTATGGAAATCTATATTTTAAACCAATACCCCAGTTGATTCTTATCAGAGAAGTCTGGGAGACATTTTAGTTTAAGTGAACATATTGTCATTCTGGTATTGATTTACAGGAGGAAGAGATATATGTTTTCATTTCCCAGGTTTTGTTTTGTTTCATATCACCTAGGGAATTCTCTTCTTGGTATCAAAGAATGTGGGAAATAAAATTACAATCAGAAGGTGACTTAGTGAGCATGAAATTAGAAGACAGAAAGAAAGGATAGTTTTGAGAAATCATACAGATTTTTGCTAAACCTGATGAGCTCTCCTGAGTCCACAATAGAGTATATATCACTGGTGAGCAGACTCCTCATGTTCTTCAGAATCAGAATTTTTCTTTCCCCTGTACAGTAGTCTTCTCTTTCTGTGAATAGTCTTTACTTGACCAAGACCAGTATACCTGGTAATGATTAATTTATCATGCTTTAAATGATTAGGTTGCCGTCTGATTTAAAAGAAGATGACCTTGGTTGTCCCTAAAGTCTCCTCACCAATTTATTTCCTCTTCCTTAGGGAGGGATCATTTTTATATTAGGCTTACCAAATTTAGTAACTTGCCTTTTCTGTCCAAAGAGAAAGTGGAAGAATGGTGAGATTAAGAAAATAAAAACTATCCTTTGCTTCCAGTTCTCCCTCAGGAGCAGAATAGGGAGTTAGCTGGTATACAGTTCCTAATCTATAGTTCTTGACTTTATAAAAGTGGTAACCAGTAGTTTTGTTTTAGAATTTTGCTTTCAGCTTTTTTCCTGATAATGCATCTCAGTCTCTCTCCTTTCTAAAACCACATGTCTGTGGAAATTACTTTTGGTAAACCAATACAGTATGCTGATTTTAGGTAAGACAGTAAACATTTGCTTTTATTTGTCTTTAATATTCAGGTTTTGGTTGGTTGGAAAGAGAATTAGGCACAAAGAAGAGGTTGGTTGTGGGATTAAGGGACAAAAGTTGGTTGGGTGTGTTAAATTTGAGGTGCTTGCTGGACAAACATATAGCAACATGAAGCAGGCAGATAGCAGTTTCTTAGGAAAGAGATCAGGGCTAGAGAAGCAGTGTGGTGTAGTGGAAAGAATTCTAGGCTTTAAATTAAGAGACATGGGCTCTGAGAGGCTAACTCTACTGCCAACTGGCTGTGACTTTTGCCAAGTTGTTTGAACTCACTGGGCCCTCTCTGTAAGTTGGAAATGTTTGAGTAGATGATCTCTAATAAATTCCTGTCCAGTTCTAACATTATGTGATTATAAGTTTATCCATACTGACCTTAACTTCAACTCTCTGTTTTTTCAGCATTTAGTATGAGACCCTACATTTGCCATATTTGTAGTATCACCTTTACATCTTTAGAAATGTTCCAATCCCATATGCAAGGAAATGAACATCAAATTAAGTAAGTATTTTTGCCAAATGTTCTTATAACATGAAAGACCAGGGACTCCGTCAATGCCCCTGCGTGTATTTTGCAAACTTTTAGGCATTCATTTTCTTATGAGTTGATCCTGGATATGTTTGGTGGTACTTGTAACATAAAACATTTTATCATTCCACAGGGAGCTCCCTAGCCATGATAGTGTACTGACACAGCTGGCTAACTTGTCTTTCTAACCAGACAGCATTGTCTTTCTTTGGAAGGCTGTTAAAGGGGTGCTTTAAGACTAACCATACAAATTCAGAGAATCCCTGGTTTTAATCCAGTGATTCAGTGGTCAGATCACAATTTTTCCAGTGAGGTATAGTGGTTGAGAATGGATGTCTTGCTGTTAGATCTGGATTGGAAGATCAGATCCATCTTTCTACCAAGTATGTAACTTTAGACAATTCTGTTTTGAGGGTATCACAATGAAATGAAATAATGTGTAAGGTAACTGGCCCAGCACATAATAGGAGCTCAATTAATGTTTGGTTCATTCTTTTCTATTATTTTAAGGAGGGGAGGAATGAATGGACAATTGGGCACTGGGTAAGTCAGGTAGCAGAACAAAAAGGGATTTAACAATGGTGCATTTGCTTTGTTCCTTTTTAAATCAAAACATACTATTTCTGTTACATTATTTTATTCTAGTAAAATGTTATACTATTTGAGTTTGAACACTTGGGAACTAAATTGTCTGACTCAACCAATTAACCTTCATTTAGACTTTTAAAAAATATCTCAGGGTTCTAGAACAAATAGCTATCTTACAAGGAACTAACTAATCAAAACTTAAAAATAAAATGACATTCTGATCAGACCATCTATCAGGGCATTACACATCCCAACATGCCTTGCAATTTTAGTACTACAATTTAAGTACCCATCCTTCCTTTAATCCCAGTCCTAAGAAAGTTTCTGTAAAACTTGTGAGGTGTCTAAGAGATATTTGAGTATCCCTGGTGATTGTTTTTATCATAAAAAGTCATTGATTTATACTTTTTATATTGAGGTGAGCTTTTAAAATTTGGGCTTTTTTTGTTTTGGTTTTTGAGGCTAAATTTTTTGAAAGCAAAGACAATATTCCAAATATAATAATCTAGTAACAAGATCTTTCTGCCATCTTCTTTGCAGAGAATCCCTTAATATTAATCTAGTGAAAAATTCAAAGAACAAACAAGACTCTTTCCAAGATGAAAGTGAAGATTACATCAAAGTGAAGAAAGCCAGAGGATTAGAACAAAAGACTTGTTACAGAAATATGGAAGAGAGCTCCTTGGAAACCCATGGATATAGAGAAGTGGTCAATTTTGGACCCAGACAAAGAATGTTTGAGACTTTCCAGACTTACCCAGGACAATACAGTACTTCACAAGCAGTGGAATACCAGTTACCTCATTGCTTACCTGCTCATACAAAAAGGACATATGACTCTTTCCAAGATGAACTGGAAGATTACATCAAAGTACAGAAAGCCAGAGGACTAGAGCCAAAGACTTGTTTCAGAAAGATGGGAGAAAACTCTGTGGAAACCCATGGGTGTAGAGAAGTTGTTGATTCTGGACCTAGAAATAGAATGTTTGAGCAAAGATTCATGTCTGAGACTTCCCATACCCACCAAGGACCATATAGTACTTCACCAGGGGAAAAACAGTTACCTCATTGGTTACCAGTTCATTCAAAGAGAACATATGACCCTTTTCAAGATGAACTAGAAGATTACATCAAAGTGCAGAAAGCCAGAGGACTAGAGCCAAAGACTTGTTTCAGAAAGATGGGAGATAGCACTATGGAAACCCATGGGTACAGAGAAATGGTTGATTTCAGGCCCAGATATAGAATGTTTGAGCAAAGACTCCCATTCGAGACTTTCCAGACCTACCCAGGACCATACAATATTTCACAAGCAGTGGAAAACCAGTTACCTCATTTCTTACCAGCTCATGACAGCAAACAGAAGCTAGACTCTATGCACTACTGTCAACTCACCAGAGACTATTTCTCAGAAAAACCAGTACCCCTGAGCCTTAGTCAGCAAGAAAATAATTCTGATCTATACGGTGTAGAAGCTGAAGTTTATAAGCACCTCTCCTCCAAAAACAATACCAGTGATCATCAAGCAGGTCATAAACGGAGACATCAGAAGAGAAGGAGACATCTGGAGGAGGGTGAAGAAAAGCCAGAAAAGGAGCAGTCCAAGCATAAAAGGAAAAAGAGTTATGAGGATATGGATTTAGACAAAGACAGAAGCATCCAACAAAGGAAAAGAGAGGTGGATAAAGTCAGGTTTGGTTCAGGAAAGCTTAAGCATCGGAAGAAGAAAAAAAGCCGGGATGTAGCCTCTGAGAAAGAAGAACGTAAGCACAGAAAAGAGAAAAAGAAACCAGTTGAAGAAAAGACAGAAGAGGAAATGCTTTGGGATGAATCTATTCTTGGAGTTTGAACTTTTTAGTTTTGTTTACCCTAAGGATGAATTGAAGAAATCAGTTAATTTTTAAGGATATGGATTTAGACAAAGATGAGCATATGACAAAGAAAAGAAGTGATACAATCAATATCACTTAGGAAAATGTAAGCATTAAAAGAAGAAATAAAAAGTCTAAACCTAGCCTCTGAAAAAGAAGAGCATAGACACAGAAATGAGAGAATAAAACCTGCTGATGAAAAGATGGAAGAGTCAATGCTTTGGGATGAAACTATTCTTCAATTTTGAACTGTTTAGCTCTGTTCCTCCAGGATTGAATTGAAGAAATAGGTTATTAGTTTGGTTTCAGGAAATTCATGTTATTTGAATTTTCCCAGGTGGACAGATACTTTAACTTCTAACAAAAATGAAGTGAAGTGAAAATATTCATTATGCTTTTTCACCAACTTGGAAATTACTTTTTCTCATTTTCTAAAAAAAGAAAAAAAGAAAAATCACATGTTTCTTACATATAATGTAATTTCCCTTAATAAGAGTGTCTCTACCTCTATTCATCAAATTGGTGTGATAGTGAATTATTTACTGTTGGGAGATCATTTATTTTAAATGGGAGAATTCCCAGGCATCGCACACTTCATTCCTTGTTTGGATTTGTTTTGGTGTTGGTGTTTTATTGTTTGTTGTTGTGTGTTTGTTTATGTTTCTTGGTTTTGTCCAAAGAAAATGTATGGAGCAATTTAGACTGATTTTTTTCTTTGTTAAATATAATTTTCAGTGTATTTTTGTATTTTCTAGTTCTGAAAGTGAAAATGAAACAACTTACAATAAGTTTAGATATATAGTTTTTAAAAGCTTTCAAAAGTACTGATAAAATCAGTCTATATTCTGAATTGTTCATATTAAAGTATTTTAATTTCTACATACTGTTTTATGTAAATGATCATTTCCCATTCAGAGATGATTTTATTTGTGGAGTTAGAGGGGCAGTAATTAAGCAATTTGTACTTAGGACCTCTGGGAAGATCATACTATAAAGTTGTAATAATTTCATATCTTCTACATCTTGCTTAATAGAAGCTGATATTCAGTCTTGGGCCCAGTTTTATGTTAGAAAAATATGACCTACTAACTAGGAGAAGCTGAAGAAGGAATAATTCATAAGTGGTAGAGGGCCATGAGGATGTATTACCTTTAAATTGTTTCATCCTGACCAATTTTTTACTCTGGTGCTCCCCTTTCTTGATAAGCACCTCCTATAAGCATTTGAGTATCACTATGGTATAGTAGGAAGAGTAATGGTCTGGAAATCCAAATCCCTGGGTTCTCTTCTCAGTTGTGCCATCAAGTTACAATGTGACATTGTGGAAATAGAATATAACATGGTGTCACCAAGAATAGGAAAAATAACCGAAAGTATCCCCTTGATGTATTAATCTTATTTTAAAAGTAAATAAACATAGATGGTCACATATATGTGTTTTGACAAGACATTTAATAGTTGTTTTTTCTTTGAAATTTAGATAAAATGGTAAATAAGAGCTAAAGCATAATATGATTCATTGGGTTCATACTTGATTGAATAACTAGTACCAAAGAGAATTAGATAGTTCCCAAATAAACTTTTCTTCCATAAGAATGCTGTTATAAGATTATTTTGTAGAAGCCCATGATATCACTTCCCCTCTTTTTAACACATCTGATATATTGATGAAGAGGGGAAAAAAAGAACCAGGTTAGAGCAAGTTAGGTTGCCAGCTATCAACCACAAAAATAATAAATTTTGTCTCTTCTGAATACCCCCTCAAAATGCACATTTTTTCACAGAAAGTGCAAGTCAAGTTCAATTAGATTGTCAGCATTTTAAGAATTGATAAATTATGTTGCAGAAGTCCATTTTATGTTTAAGGCTTGGAAGAAAATGCAAACCTATGTATCATAAGAATATGATACCATAAGATACCAAATTCCTGTGATCTTTCTAAAATAATTTAAACACAGAGATTCATTAAAATTATCAGCACACAACTTTAATATATACGGCATAACTCATGGAAATTTTCAAGATTAAAACTATTTAAATAGGGTGATATGGGTAGGGGATAAGGAGGCATAGGAGGCATAAGGGTGTAGTATTGATTACAGCCTTGGGAAAGTCACTAGTGCTCTGCTCTAAAAGAGTTTTCAAAAATTTTAGGACAGAATTTTATTTTGCTGAAAATAAATTTTATCTTAACCAGAGAGGGTAATTACTCAGTTGAAGCTACAGTGAGGGACAGGAGCTCTACTTTGGCATATCTGCTTTGCTCCCAACTTCTTCCTCTGATAATCCTTCAGGGAGCACTTGGGGGTAAGAGTGTAAGTCAGGATATTTAAAAGAGTATAAATCAGGATATTTAAATATATATACAGGAGCCAAAGGATCTATTTTGGATTTGAATGTCAAATATAGTAAGATGAAAATTAATAGTATAAATATTAAATCCTCCATTTGAGTGTGGAAAACAATACAAAAACAGATTTGAGGAGACATTAAGATATATGTGAAAACAATATTGGGGTTTTTATTATATGCTTGGCTTGAAAGACTAATATTCTCATAAAAATCATATATGATATTAAGCAAATGCATAGAAGACATTATTCAGAATAAATAAGTTAATAACAACTTGCTTCCGAGATATATCTTGATATGAGTAGAAGATATGAGGAGAAAAATTTTGGCTGAATTTGGAAAATAATTTTCAAAAATTAGAGCTACAGAAAAAGTGGAATTGACTTCCTTGTTATATTGCATGTATTGGATAAATATTAAAAGCTGACTGCCAGCATTATGTCAAGAAGAAAACTGATTTAAGAAAATGAAGAGCATAGATTCTGTTCTACAAACAGCTCACTTCCTACAAGGAAATGGACCAAATAAATAGGCAATTACAATGCAATTGTGATGAATGCTACAATAGTAGTGATGAAGGGTGCTGTGGATACTAGCAGTGAGTAACTTAATGGGATGGGAGAAGGACACTGAGGAAAGGCTTCCCAAAGGAAGTGACAGCTAAACAAAAGTCTGCAGAAGGGTGAGTTCTATAAAGAAAGTAAAGAAGGAACAGGAAGTGTGTTCCTAGCAAAGGGACCACAATAGACAAAGATACAGAAGCAGGAAAATGGTTACTTGTTTGGGAAGCTAATTTCCTCTGGGTGGCAGGATGAGGAGTCGCAAGAGTGAGGGCTGTGAAGAGAAGGAATTTCCTATTAGCTGTTGTATTAGAATTCTCTAGGGAAATAGAAACAACAGGAGATATCTGTCAATATTATGAGAGTTTATAAAAGTGTCATGCAACTGTGGGGATGCACGACTCCAAATTCCATAGAGCAGGCAGCAAGCTGGCAACTCCAATGAAAGTTTTTGATGAATTCCCCAGTAGAAGCTGGCTGAAGTAGAGATGAAAATTCTCTCTTCTGACTGCTGAAATTGTCACTTCTTTTAAAGCCTTCAACTGACATCTCATTGCTGACGACATTCTCCTTAGTTGACTGTAGATGTAATCAGCCATAAATGAAATCAACATACTGATCATTTAAGTCCATGAAATGTCCTCATAGTAACAGGCTAATGCTTGATTAACCAGACAGCCTGGCCAACTTGACACATGAACCTAAATATCACAGTCCACCCCTTGTCAACTTAGCAGCTATACACATCACCTTAAGTCATATTAAATCTCCAAATAAAAAACAAGACATATTTTTCACCTAACAATACTCAACTGTCCTGAGTGTGTGAGTCCTTTGGTAATATTCACTCTTGAACTTGATACCTTATAACTTACTACTACAACATGAACAATGCAACTTATGTCATATGATAAGGGAATAAGATAGGAAAGAAAAATCATTTGCTTTATGTACATATACAAACATATTCATCACAGAACAAGGAAGAAATATTCATACCATTACCATCCTTGTTTCTGTAACTGGTCACATGGTCGTAGTTCATATCTATCACTATCTTCCACTACCCATACCATGTTCTTTTTACCCTCATCAAGCACCTCAGCTGGCCATGGTTCTTTGGTCAGCTGACCCAAACCTTCATTCCTGAAGTTTCTTGGCCATTGGAAGCCCTTCCTGGATTGGGTTATTGCATTTTTCCATTGACTTTAATCACAGGGCATGATATTAAGAGATGCCCTAGGAGATCTCCTGTATTCCAGGCAAACTCTTCTTTACCTCCATTGCATAGTTGCAGTCCTATTTCCTCTTGATAGGATCAATCACCCCAGCCAGTACAATAATCCTCTTCTTTCCCTGTTGATTCAGAGGCATGAGAAGCCTAAGGTGGCCAGGTGGCAGTCTTCCAGTTCAGTGGAATAATTGGTATGTTTCCTCTTGGAAGCACTACTCCTTTTGGAACTAAGATCTGTAAACCAGCAGAGCTTAAGGTTGCAAGGACAGGAAGCAAAACTTTTCTAGTGGATTTCTAGGGGAAATAATGGTGCTGCTCCCATTGAAACCCCTTGACTCCTGGACTGTGAATCCTGGCTGTGGGAGAAACAGCACCACAAAGTGGATGCTGACTTAGAGCATTCCCAGCCTCCTGGAGAACATTGCCCCAGCCCTGAAAGTTATTGCCACTTAGTTGGCACCATAATTGAGTCTTCAAAAGGCCATTCTGAGGGCAGGGCAAGATGGCAGCTTGGTGAGGGGTATAATTTAGTTACTCCTCTAGGGAAGCTGGTAAATAGCCAGGAACTATCTGGAACATCTGTTTGGGGGACTTTCTGTGACTTGACACACATTGTATACCAGGCTGGAATGGGTGGAATGCCTGAGATTACAGCAAGGAATTGTGAGTCTACCCAGCCATGGAGGCTTGTGCCCCTCTGCCAGTGGCATGGCAGGCTGCCTTGGAGATTCTTCCCTGCAGGAAAAAGAAGCAGTCTGCTGGGAGCAAGGAGGGTGGCTCAGCCAGGCTCCAACTGCTGAATAAAAGCTCCAAGCACAGATAAGAGCAAGCGCAAAAGGTTCCAGGAGGTTTCGCCATGGCAGAAAGGAGGTGAGGCTAACAACAACAACAAAAAACAGAGACTTTTGGAGTTGGAGGAGCTCAAAATACTGGAAAAGCTTGGGCCCCAAGAAAAAGGGGCACATAGAAATGGGTACCAACTCCGGCTCTTAATTGGCAAACCCAGCGAGCTGGGGTCTGGCTCTGAAAAGGGTTTCTTTTTTCTTTTCTTTCTCTCCATTTCTTTATGTGTTTTTACTTTTCAATAGCTCATTAGAGCTGCAGGAAATCTCAGGTTTCAGCACTGCCCAAGGCAAGGGCAGAATTAAGGTATGTCTGAGAGTAACTAATCAGGTGAATGCAATAATTCCCTAAAGGATGTATCTTTATGTATTCTCCACTGGGAGTAAGGGAAAGGAAGTCAGCAAAGTTCCAACTGTGGCTTTAATCATGGCAGATAGGAGGCAGGGCTGAAGGAAAAAAACTAAAATGAAATAAAATAAAAAAGAATAAAGGTGGAGGCTTTTGTAGTCAGCCAAGCTCAGAGTACAGAAAAGGGGCTGTGTCCAGAGAAGTGGGGTGCAGAGATGTGTGCAAACTCTGGCTCTTGAATGGCAAAACTTGGGGGCAAGGGAAAGGCTCTGAAAAGGGATTTCTTTATTATTCTTTGTTTTTTTTTCCTTTTCCCTTTTTTTTAGCTTTTATTCTTTTTAAAAACTATCATAAGTAGCTCATGAGAGAAAGCCTCAGATATTTTCAATTGGCAGCTGGACCCAGGCAAGGGCAGAGTTAAGATAGGTCTGATAAAAAAAACAATGAGTGAAGTGGGGAG